>NC_081409.1:657089300-657390967 GCF_030272615.1 Cryptomeria japonica | reverse complement strand
AGTAAGGGGTAGATCTAGTAGGGGTACAAATCCTTGTACAATAAGCCCATAATGCATGATTGAGTTGGATGTTTCAATTGTTTACCCTCTTTTGTGAGTTGAGTTGTTGAAAATAAAGATAAAAATGTAGAAATAGTGAGCTACAATCATCAAGTCCAAGTGCATGTCTCAATTGAGATACACACCTAGATTAGCCCTCCTAAATTTTTGTACACTAAAAGGGATTGATTCGTCTTTGTAAATAATGCCTATTCTAAATATCACATATCTATATTGGTTTCTTGCATATATAAAGAAAGGGAAATAGGTTGGGAATAGGGGTTTTCCTAAGTCAAACCCCAATTTAGGAATTAACCTTGATTGAAATATTGCAAATACTGAAATAAATAATGGAAAGATATACCTCAGTTCTGGAATGACTGATAATAATGCTTTTCTTCTTGTATGTAATCACATATGTTTTATGAAATGGTATGAACATGGAAAAACCCTAATCAAACACACATGATTGCATATGAATGAAATAATGTTGCTTCACAATTAATGAATGAAGAATACAGCCTTGAAGACCTCTAGAAATGCTTGATGATGAATTCTTCAATACTTGATCTCTTGATGATTATAACTTCAACCTTGTACCCTTGTTTCATATTGTGTTTATATCAAAATGAGAGGGGAAAACCTCCTTTATATAGTTTCCCGTCAAAAAATGTGTTAATTTTCCAACATAGGACAACACGGGGAGAGATTTCCTGCTCAAATTTGATGATGCAAGAGGGGGTCAAGATAGGGCCCAATTAAAGAGGACTAGAGCATGGCACCCTAGTTTCAATGACGACTAGAGTGTCATGCCCTAGTACTACCCTATTTTGAGGCTAGACTAAGGGGCCATGTGATGCATAAAATGAAAATGAAGCCATATTTGAATCATGAAGGCATAATCCAAACTTAATTAGGCATTGGGGGATGCACACTAAGGTGAGGGCCCAGCGTGTGTACTAAAATTTAAGGGAGGACAATTTAGGATGCTACACTTGTAAGGAATCAATTTCTCATCTTTGGTTTGATAGTCATCATTTGTTTGATGAATCACAATTTTAGGATCACCAAAAACATGAAGTTCCTAGATCTTCCATTGTATTGCAATTTGTAGGCATATAGTTAATTCTTTGTACTCTATAATATTGTTTATACAAGGAAAATATAACCAATATGATTTAGGAATGAAATCTCCTTGAGGTGTGATGAGGAGTATTCCTACTCATGTTCCATATTGTGTAAATGATCCATCAAAATAAAGTTGCCATACTTTTGATTATGTAACTGTGAAGATGGATTCATTCATAAATTTTGATATGAGAGGAGAATCATTGATCATTGGTGCATATGTAAGTTGATTTGGAATGATGTGTCCTTTGATAGCCTTTCTGTCAACATGCTCAATGTTGAATTTACTTAGGATCATCACCCACTTAGCCAACTTGCCTGTAAAAGTTGCCTTATTGAGTAGATATTTAAGTGGATCAATTCTTGTTACGAGCTTTTTTTCACGAGTTAGCATATAATGTCACAATTTCTAAGAAGAAAAACTACAAAAAGACACACAAGCCTAATTGGAGTGTAATTAATTTCATATAGCATCAAAGTGTGAATGATGTAGTAGATGACTCATTCTTTTCCTTTATGGTCTTGCTGTACCAAAAGTGCCCCCTGTGTTGTCGTTGTTGCTAATATGTAGAGTAATAATGGTTTGCCTTGAATTGGTGGCATGATCACTAGTGGATTCATGAGATATCCCTTGAGAAATTGGAAATATTGTTGACACTTGTCATCCCACTTATACTTGATGTTCTTGTGAAGCAAATATTGGAACATATGACACTTATCTACAAGCTGAGATATGAATCTGTGGAATGATTGGAGCTTTCCTTATAATGACCTAAATTAACTAAAGTTCTTAGGATGAGGTATTTCTATAATTTCTTTGACTTTGGATGGATATACTTCAATGCCTCATTGTGACACTATGTATCCTAAAAGTTTCATGGAGATCACTTTGAAGACATATTTCTTGGGATTCTATCTAACCTTATATTTTTCCAAGCGATTAAAAACTATATCTAACAAATCCAAATGATCTTCTCTAGTGATTGATTTACCCTAGAGGTCATCCATATAATTCTCCATTAAAATATGCATGATATTGTGAAAAAACATTGTCATATCTCTTTGATATGTCACTTGCACTCTTCAATCCAAAGAGCACGACATTACAACAAAAAGTACCCCAAGGACATGTTAAATAAGTCTTGTGTTGATATTTAGGTACTATTTTGATTTGAATATATTTGGAGAATCCATCCATAAGTGACAACATTGTGTTCCTAGCTATAAGATCAATAATTAAATCAATGTTTGGAAATGAGGTCATCTTTGGGACACACCTTGTTGATATATTGGAAGTGTGTGCATATCCTGATACAACCATATACTTTGCCCACTGGTACAAGGTTGGAAATCTATTCGACATAGTCAATGGTCCTGATGAAACCAACCTCCAACAATTTCTCAATTTCAACTTTCACTATAATGCCACTTGTGGATGCATCTTTCTTAACTTTTTTCTTGATAGGGTTTTCACCTGGTGTTACAGTTAAATTATGCATGGCAAGGTTGGGATCCAACCCTAACGTGTTTACATATGACCATTGAAGAGTCTTAGTTTATGTCTTTATTTGTAGTTATTTTATGATGCTTAAGACTTTTATATACCTACTATTAGGATGATATGTTATACTTTAACTTCCTTTTTGAGCCTATGAACCGATCATGTTGTCCTTAGTCTAATACCTTCTATTATGATGATACAATAAGCTTTATGAATGAAAATATAAGTATTAACTTTATCTTTGGATGATGATGAATATGTTGAAATGAATAAATCATGAATGTGAATAGATGCTCTTGTACTAACCCTAGTGATGCAACCAAGCAAGAAGACTTTTATGATAAAATAGGGCTTAATTATCAGCAACATGGCAACGTTGGATATGATGGACAACGAGGCAAGAAAGGGTCAAAGATTGTTACAACTTGGACACCAAATGTTCAAGGTTATTAAAGATCCTTCAAGACCAGTCATGATCTATTGATGTCTTTTATTAATGACCATGCTTGATGTTAGATTAAATCTAGGAAATATTGTACAAATGTTCAAGGTCGAAACAAAGTCCCGTTTCTCTTAGCCTTCTTAGACTTTATATTTTAAATAAAATCTTCCATCTAGATACTAGGATTGGATTGGCTATTGTGGAAAACTATTATAAGGATGAATGTTATATAATCCTTCTCAAAGTTTCCTAATTTAGTTAGTTACTATTATGATATCAGACTATGTTATGCTATTAGGTTAATTCTAAATAAAGAAGTAGACTTACAGTTTAAGTAGTTTATGGTGTTTGAAATGATTATGTGAGATTTATAGTTAATCTTTGATGTAGCTTGTAATCCAGAAGACTCACTCAAGGGGGCCCACTTGGTGAGGATTCTATACAATTATTTTTATGTACTTTACTTTTCAAAGTTGTTTAACTCTGTTCTAGTAAATTGTTCGTTGTTTGCTCCTGCAACCACTAGACTATTATTCTATTTTTGTTCCTATAGCCATGACAGAACAAAATAGTTATTTATAGATAGGTTAGACAAGCTTATATTTTGTTGATAGAATTTAGCATAGCTTTCCTGTGTTATAATCTAGAAGCAAGTTATTTCTTTAAGAAGGTTTATTCAGCATTTCATTTGTTTAGAGTTAGGATATAGTTGTTCCTCAAAACTCTTAGTGCATATATTTTGTTGTCCCATTTCAAGTTGTATGTCCTCAGGGTGATAAGATAAATGAACCAAGATAGTGGGGTTTTGATAGCTGCTTAATTAGGAACTCTTGTCTCTAAGCTTGAGTATAATATTGTATTTAACACCTATTGTTTTGGACCAACAACCATACTAAATTGATTTTCCTATCTGTGTAAAAATTGATGAACTTGGGTCATTCCTATTCTATCAATGACTTTGCAAGATAAATATTGTGTTTTTCTTCTGCTATACCAAGATTTGTTTATATTGTCTCCTTTATTAACATAGATGACTTCTCCTGATAAGATGTTATAGGGAGGGTGTCAAACCTTCCATCCTTTGATACCTCATGAAGGTTTTCACCATTAGATGCATTCTTTCTTTTTACTTTTTTGGGGTTTAAGAGTGTTGAAATGTGATTTTCACTAGAAGACCCATGATTTTTTTTATTTTAATATTTTTATGACTAGAAGGTTTGGAACCCTCTCCAAAGTATGTCACATTACTAAGTTCAATGGTGTATCCTTATTTATGTTCCCCAAGAGCGAGGTTGTCTCTTATGCCAAGGTAGTTAGTGAAGGTCTTGTCATTTTTGAATGTGTCAAATTGGGGAGGTCCTTGTTGGTCCCAATCAATGAGTTGGGGGTGAATGAGGGAAAGGCCATTAGTATATTCAAATTTGGCAAGTGTAAGGGTAAAGACACAAGAGTCTTTTTTTATATCAATTACATCATTGAGACTGTCATTGGTACTCTCCTCATCAATCTCAATCATAAGGGAAGATACATTGATATCACTAAAATGACACTAAAAAATGAGAGTTGTCACTTTACATAGTTTTGACCTAGAGATTTTAGACGTATAGGGTTCAAGATCCCCAAAATATTTATCCATGCTTCACCACCATCTCTCATATTTTGGGGCGTAGAATCTAATTATGCCTAGCCAACTTTGAATAACTCTCTAAACTTCTCTTCTATCGTAGATTTGCTAGGTTCTCTGAAAGTTTATTCAAGTTCATAATCACTAGATGATTTATTAGACCCCAATTCCCATTCATTTGAATTTGTCAAACAACTGTCTTTCTCTTTTTTATGTTTGGTGGAAGCAAGATAAGTAATGTGTCATGCTTCTTGGGATTTAAGACCACGTAATTGCAAGGGTGTAAAACCAAGTCCCTTTTTCCTCTGCTTCTTTGGTACTAGCTCAGGTTGTAGTGGTTATACAATGCCTTTCTTTTGTAACTCAAGGGGACCTTTTCCATCATATCCCATCTTTTGTAAGAACTTAAAGCCTTTTCCATAATTTTCAACTAGTATTCTAATGAGGTCTTGATTAGGTTGTTCCTCTGGTTCTTTGTAGATCATCTTGTAAAGGTCTTCTTCTTCCATTTCACCCCATCTTGTGAAAGTGGTGGGATTCCATTTGATGATTATTATTGATATTTTATTTGATGGGTGTGGTCTACCATAAGTTTTGGGAGAGTCCATTAATTTCCTTAGGTACATGGTTTGCTTGAGGTTGTACTCTCCCATTCCTTTTTCCTTGAATTTTCCTTTGATATTTTCTTGCTTTGAAGTGGAAGATTTTAGTCATTTGGGGTCAATGTATGCTAAAGATGGGTTAGCTTCTTGATTTATAGGGACTATTATCTCAAGCCTTGGTTGAATGTTGTTACAATACAATTATAGATTTGGGTCGTCTTGAACTGTAACTTCAATTTTATTGTGTGGGAACTTGATACATTGATGATAAGTTGAAGATATTTATTTCATTGCATGTATCCATTTGCATCCCAAAAGTATGTTGTATGTGAGATCAAGATCAAGGACTTATAAAACCACATCTCTCACTATTGGCCCAACTCGAAGAGGTAGAGTGACTATTCCTTTGGACGAGAATTCTTCATCATCATATGCATTTATAGTGACATTATTCCTAGAATCCACAATGTTTTCAAAGAATCCCAATTCGAAGACAACTTTCAAAGTGCAAATATTGAGACCTTCTCCTCCATCTATCAAGGTTCATTTTATGCAGTGTTTATGGAGGAAAGCTTTAATGTGAAGTGGTGCATTGCGTGGTTATTATGGAGATGCATCATCTTCTTTAGTGAATGTGAGGTAATGAGGTGTAGAAAGGTGTCCCACCATGGCTTGCAACTAGTCCACATTTAGATCGGTAGGGATGGATGTCTCTTGCACTATTTTGTTCAAGATTTCTTTGTGCAAAGGTGAAATGCACAAGAGTTCAAGGATTGAAATGAATGTGGGTATCTTTCACAATTGGTCTGCAAGATCATATTGGTTGTTGGATGATGAAGTCATTTTAGATGTAGCACCTTGGAGAGTAACTTTTCCCTGTCAAATAGTGACATTGCATTCATGGAATTTTCCTTTTATGGTTATGGTATACACATGATTGTCCACTTTAGTAATATGATTGATGATGTAATCATAGGCCACATTAGTGTAATTGGCATTTTTGTCTACTTTAGGGGATTTTCCCTTATCATGTTTTGGAAATGGATTCTTAAACATTTCTTGTTCTTAATTGGATGGGTGACCCTCAACTTTGATTGCACCATTATCAATAAGGTCTTGAATGAGATTATTCAAATTATGCCAATTGCTAGTCTTATGGCCCTTTCTCTTGTGATATTCATAAAATTCATTGTCATTCCACCATTAAGGCTTTACCCTTGGTTCAAATGGTCAATTGTTTGACAATGTGATGAGCTTATTGGAAACAAGTTTCTTCAATGTTGATTTGATTGGCTCCCCCAAAGGTGTATACTTCCTTGGAGGTCTTGGTGCCTTTTGGGTATTAACTTGATTATTAGATGAGCTAGCACTATAAAAAATGACCATTGGTTTGACCATATTTGCATCAACAAACCCTCTTACTCTTGTTCCCAAATCAGGGTTTTTCTTTTGGATTAGCTTCATCTTTGTTTTTATTGAATATCTTGATGGTGCCTTTCTCAATGCGAACCTTCTCAATAGATTGACCCTTTTCAATAATTTCTTGGAATATAGATAAACATGCTTTATGAAGGTCATACCCAATGTCCTTATTCACATTTTGGGTAAACATTTGAACCATTTTCTTTTGAAAAATGTGACAAGGGCATTGACTAGATAAGCCTATCCATACTTGCAATAATGATGAAAAAGATTCACCATTTCATTGTTTAGTGTTGCATAATGTGTTGTAATAAATGAACACTAAGAGGGGGGTGAATTAGTGTTTTGCAATTCTCAAATTTATTAACCTCATTCTTAAACCACCAGATGCATAAGAAAGAAAGTAAAGTGTAGAAACATAAACCAATCAACCACAAAACCATAACACCAAATTTTTTTACGTGAAAAACTAGAAAGGGAAAAACCACGGTGTGATTTGAACCCACAATATTATTATACTTTTATTAGGAGTATGATAATATTAGAAAAAGAGGAATGCACTTGCATTCAGGCTCATTTCCTAGAGCTCACTGCTCAAATACAAAAGAGGGGTACAACTTGGAGGACTCACTATCCTAAAAATGATTACAAATGATTACACTAGTGTTTGAACTAAAATAGCATCTACTAATGCCAAGTAGCAGTTCCAGTTAAGCACAATTTGGCTATCTTCCTCTATTCTACTTATCTGCTCTATTTTGTTGCACAATCATATACTGGAGCACCAAATATGCATACTGATTCTCATTCGCTCATCACACATAAATATTCACACATCTACCACACATCTCCAACATCAAAATGATCATACAAGTTGATCATATATATCCACATTAACAAAATAAATCAATTCCCATGGCTTCCAAAAACCATATAACACACAACATGAAACATGTAACCAATAAGTCATCTCAATCCATCCACAAATTGATATGTGAACCTAAAAAAGATGATTAAAAGCTTCACATATGTCAGCCCAATCTCCTTAAATTTGAAACCAATCACCGAAATCATCCCAAAGAATCTGGACCACATGTTACATCAAAATATCTACGTTCTACTTGGATTACTGGATACTAGACCTTCAATATCGCTTATGAATCAACACCGGATATCAGGATTACAAAATAAGCTTCCTCGAACCTCAAATCATCTGCCTGTAATACCACAACCAAAGCTACAAAACCAAAATTAAGATATGCACATTGTACTCATACTTTGTCGGTTACTGTATTCCACCTTCCAAACTTATGCCATCTGATAATGCAAATTTCAATAAATCAAATCTACATGTATCAAATATGCTTTCTGAACCAAGTTTCCATCAATGACAACTCCTAAGAATTTCTCATGCATCAATCTTCACCAAAACAGTGTCTCTTGCCAACAATCTCCCCCTTTGGCATTGATGGCAACACTGTGAAAAATGACACTGTACACTCAGAGCTACAAAACTTCAAAACTTCAAAAATCTCCAAGACTCTACAAGCTCAAGAAGCTCCCCCTAAGGATTTTCACCATTTTTCACTTCTCTCTCTCCCCCTTTGACAACAATGTAAGTTATAATACTAAATGTAAAGTACAGATGCCAATAACTAACAAGATGAGAGGGGGGGGGGGTGAATCATACAAACTTAATCTTCCATAAAATCAACAGATTCAACCTCGGTAACATATACTTTAGCAATATAACCAAAAACTGCTAAACATGCTAACTCATGAGCACATAAACATCATAAAACTCATAACACCAGATTTAACATGGAAACCCAAATAGGGAAAAAAAACTATGGGATTTCAGACCCACTAAGAAATATACTCTTCTAGAGTATGCTCGGTTAAAAGAAAATCCTATTAAAGATTATAAACACATTGCTAGATGTGATCCAGTTAAGGGATTTCCCTCAGATTTGTTAGGATCTTCACTTTGTTAGAAGTGACCTTGTCAAAGGATTTCAAACACTCATTTAGAATGTTACCTTGCTAGAGGGTTTACAAATAAGACTGTTAAGTCCACTTGGTTAAGAGATTTCCTGTCACTTACAAAATAACAGTAATAAAAATATATCTACAACTTCACATCTAAAATGCTAAAGCAGATTCTTATTTGCTCAAAACAATCTTGTCATAAGACTTATCATGTCCCTCTGCTAGGTTCTCTACTCTGTTATTCAAACAGGTCTTCAAGCTTCTGTGCTCGGTAATCACTATGTAGCATCCCTGTGCTTACACTTGCCTGCATACATTGTTTATCAACAATTCCTTATTTATAAACAATTGCTAACTGCTTAATCTCCTTGATCACATTTCCCATGATCAATCTTAGCCATCAGATCTTCAAAATTGACCAGGTTCAATGTATCCTTTGATCTCAAAACATTTTACCTTGCCTAGGGACTTGCATTCCTTTCTTGGAACTTTCACAAGGTTATTGCGTTCAATATGAGCTGTAGATCTTCCTGCAGATTTTCCTTTGCCATAGATCCTTAACAAACTTCATGCATGACATACCAATCATTTATACATCTCCAACTAATCATTGTCCTTCATTAAATAATGCTTTTATCCATCCAATGCGATCGGTCATAACTCGGTTGCAACTTGATAAATACTAAACTTTACTTGGTAGACATTCCGCCTTCATTAATTGATATCGATAACCTTAGGGTTTACCGACTAGGTTCCTTAGGGTTTACCGACTAGGTTCTTTGCTCGGTGACATAGTATAGTATTAACCTTACAATCAATAACATATGTAGGATATCAAAACAATCTAAAAATCATGATCTCATCATTGTCTAACTCGGTAATAGTTTCCCATTGAATAACTAATTTCTCCCCTTATTCATCACATTCTTTCTATGTCTTTTACCGGCATCTTAATTCTCTTCAAATCAATCTTCTCAAGATATGGCAACATCATACTAAATCAGAAAATCAATTTTTGGACATCAATGACAAAATAATGTTATAAAGATAGTTATCATCCTTTTTCAGTTATATCAAATAATCTTCAACAACCTTCTCAATATCCTTACTGAATATCAATCTTTCTTTCTACTGAAATGCCAACAATCTCCCCCTTTGGCATTGATGGCAAAACCAACTTTTAAATGGTAATACCAACAAGATATTCAAATTGATTCGGATTTAGATTGCTGTTAGTCTTCTCCTGTTATCCTTGAGCTGTTAAAATCTTCTGAAGTCTTTTCCCTTTTTCCATAGGTTCCAGAGTTGTTGTCTTGCATTTAGTCTTCTCCGTTTTTGCAATCTTCTCCCCCTATCCTTAGTCTTATGTTATTTTCATCATTTAGGATTTTACCATTTAGTCTTCTCCCCCTTTGACAACAATGCCAAAAAGTAAAAGAACTAAATCATGATTTCTTCCTCTGTGAAGTGATTTGCCTTGCTATGTATCATCTCAATCTCGGTCAGAGCAACTTATCTCTATTCACTATTTCCTGCACAACTTTAGAAAACCTTCTAAAGTGCGTAAATCAGCATCAATCCACACATAATATTCTGTAGATTCATCGAATTGATGCTTTCATTGAACTCGGTCAGTGAGTAGAAGATAGGGGTAGGACCCCTAACTTGCTTCTGAGATACTCAAAAGTGTCCCTTGGCAATGGCTTTGTGAAGATGTCTGCTAATTGCTCCTTTGAACTGATATATTCCAACACAACTTTCTTCTCTTGAACTTCTTCTCTGAGATAATGACACTTTATAGATATATGCTTTGTCTTAGAGTGCATTACTGGATTCTTTGAAATGTTAATGGCACTAGTATTATCACAAAATATAGTTACTGGCTTGGTAACTTTCTCATTTATACCTTCCAACATTTGTTTGATCCATGCTATATTGGTACAATTCAATGCTGTAGCAACATATTCAACTTCTGCTGTTGACTGTGAAATACATTCTTGTTTCTTGCTAAGCCAACTCACTAGTCTTTCTCCTAAAAAGAAAGCTCCACCACTTGCGCTTTTCCTGTCATCAATGTTGCCTGCCCAATCAACATCGGTATAAACTTTTAAATCAAAATCATTTCTCTTTTCATATACTAAGCCATAATCTTCAGTGCCTCTTAGGTATTTGAAAATTCTCTTGATTGTTGTCATATGGGTTTCCTTGGGATCTGCAGAGAATCTTGCAACAATACCTACTACATGTGCTATATCCGGTCTACTATGCACAACATATTGCAACTTTCCAATCATAGATCGATAAAGTGTCTCATCAACAGATGTAGATTCATCATTCTTTGATAGTTTACAGTTAGTAGTCATAGGAGTACTTACTGGTTTAGAATCCTCCATTCCAAATTTCTTCAAGATTTCCTTTATGTACTTGGATTGAATAATGAAAATCTCATCTTTCATTTGCAGTATCTATAAACCTATAAAATACTTTATCTCACCGATTAGTGACATCTCAAATTCTTTGCACATTTCATTTCCAAAATTCTTGCATAAAGAGTCATTTCCACAAAATATAATATCATCAACAAATATGGCTGAGATCAGTATTCCATTGTCCTCATCTTTCTTCATGTACATATTGCTATTTTCACTTGTCCTTATAAAACCAATCTTGATTAAGTAAGAGTGCAGTCTCTCATACCATGCTCTAGGTGCTTGTTTCAGACCATATAAAGCATTGTTTAGTTTACATACTTGATCTTTACTCTTGTCTTCAACAAATCCTTTAGGTTGTTCTATATAAACTTCTTCTTCTAGTATACCATTAAAAAATGCAGATTTAACATCCATTTGATATACCTTGAAATTTTTGAAAGTAGCATATGCCAACAATGTTCTTACTCCCTCAAGTCTAGCCATAGGTGCAAAGGTCTCACCATAATCTATTCCTTCTTCTTGAGCATAACCTTTGTAAACTAGTCTTACTTTGTTTCGAATGACCTCACCTTTTTCATTTAGCTTGTTTCTGAAAATCGGCTTTGTACCAATTACATTTTTGTCCTTTGGTCTTGGGATCAGTGTCCATGTGTCATTCTTCTTGATTTGATCAATCTCTTTTGTCATAGCATTTACCCAATCTTCACTGTTAAATGCCTCTTTTACTATTCTCAGTTCAAATTCAGATATCAGACATGTGTTTTGTCTTAGTTTGTTCCTTGTCATCACTGGATCATCCTTATCTCCTATAATCTGACTTGATGCATGATGTCTTCTGACATATTTGGCTAATATAGGCTCGGTAGGTTCTGTATGATCTTCTTCGTCATTCGGTTACTAGACATTATCTTCATTTTGTTCAGCAGCTTTCTCGGTAGGACTTCTCAGTTGATCATAAACAAATTCTTCATAATCTTCCGGTTCTTTGGAATTTCCTCCATCATTTCTTTCTGCAAATTCATCAATTTTCACATTTGCACTTTCCACTATTTTGTTAGATGATTTGATCAGACATTTAAATGCTTTACTTCTAGAAGAATAACCAAGAAATGTTCCTTCTTCACTTTTCTGATCAAACTTTCCATTTTTGTCATCTTTGTGAACATAACATCTACTTCCAAAGATTTTAAAATAACTTAGATTAGGTTTCTTGTCATACCAGATCTCATATGGTGTCTTCATAGTTCCTTTCTTTAGTTGAACTCGGTTCAGGGTGTAAACTGCAGTGCTGATTGCTTCTCTCCAAAATGTTTGAGGTACCCTTTTTTCTATCATCAGGGTTCTTGCACAATCTACAATTGATCTGTTTCTTCTCTTGGCTATCCCATTTTGCTGTGATGTTCTCGGTGCAGATACTTGCCTTTTTATACCATGATCATTGTATAATAAGCTAAATTCATCAGAAGTGAACACTCCTCCTCTATCAGATCTAAGACATTTCAGTTGTCTTCCTATTTCATTTTCAACTCTTGCCTTGTACCATTTAAACATTTGAGAAGCTTCTGATTTTTCTTTTAAAAACATAACTGAAATCATCCTTGAGTAATCATCCACAAATAGTATGAAATACTTATCACCATAATAACTTTGAACTTTCATGGGACCACAAAGATCAGTGTGTACTAGATCTAAAATTCCTTTAGAAGTGTAGGACTTACTTGTAAAGCTTGATCTTGTCATCTTACCCATCTGGCATCCTCGATACACAGCATTCTTAGGTTTTTCCAGACTCGGTAGACCTCTTACTCGGTGCTTCTTACATATTTTGATCAGATTATCAAAATTTACATGACAAAACCTTTTATGCCATAACTAGGTATCATCTATCTTAGAATAAAGACATTTGTTCCAAGTTGAGTCAAGATGAAATGTATTACCTTTTGTTTGTGTCTCGGTAGCAGCTAACTTTCCATGCTTTTCATGAATTTTGACAATTCCTTTCTGAAATTCTATTCGGTATCCTGTATTGTTTAGCTGTGCTACACTCAACAAATTGTATTTCAAAGCTTCAACCCAGTATACATCATCACATTTAGCATTGTCAAGAAGTGTTATAGATCCTTTACCTTTCACCGGACATGGTGCATCATTACCAAATCTTACATAGCCTCCATCATAGTCTTCTAATTTAACAGACTTGTGTTTATCACCTATCATATGATGTGAACATCCACTCTCTATAATCCAAGAATCATTATTATTTATGTGAGATATTAGGGCTTTTTCTTCATACCTTTCTTCATCAGATCCATCTTTAATAGCCACATAAACAACTTCCTTAGTATCAGTTTCATCAGATTTATCTTCGTTGGATTCCTCATCAGCTACTAGACATGTCTTTCTATCTCTCCCTCTGAAGTCTCAGTGTCCTCTGTATTGGTTGTCTTTCTGCCTGTTATCTTGGTATTCTCTCTTTTCACTAGATTCCTTGTTAGGATAGTTAGAAGTCATATGTCCTATTTTATCACAATTGAAACATTTTAAAGGTAGCTTTCCTTTATACTTACCTTTTCCTCTTGGTAACCTTCTGGCTAATAATGCTTCAAACTCTTCTTGCTTCTTGATTTCCTCATACAGTTTGTGTACTTCTTCCATGTTCTTATGAAATCTTTCACTTGCTCCACTGTGATTCCCTTCAGAGTACTTACTCATTCTATCATTGTAATCATCAGATTCACCAATATGAAAAGAACTGAATGCAGATTCTACTTTATTTACTGAAGACCCATTGTTATAAAAATTACTTAACTCAAATTCATGTATCTTACCAATAGTAGCATCCAAAGAAACTGGCATGTTAGGTACAAACCTCAATTCATTGATTGCAGAGACTCGAATAGCATAAGCAGGTAGAAGGGTTCTCAACAACTTACTTGTTACATCCTTTTCTTCAATAGTCCCTCCTGCTCCTTTAATTTGATTGACAATCTCCTTTAGTCTTGTACTATATTGGGTTATGTTCTCACCTTCATTCATTCTCATGGATTCAAGTTGTCCTCTTAGACTATCTACTTTTGCTCTTTGAACATGTTCATCACCTCCATGCACATATATGAGCTTAGTCCACATTGCTTTTGCATCATTGCAGCCTTCTAGATTATTAAGCTCTGAGTCGGTCAATGCTAATGTTATTTCAATCATAGCTTGAATATGTTCTTACTTTGCCTTTATCTCTTCCAAGGTCATAAGGTTGGTGCTCGGTGCAATGTAATCATTCTTTAGATAATATGTTGCATATTCTCCAATTCCTAATAAATGCAGCTTCATCCTTTTCTGCCATGTGGAGAAACTTGACTTGTTCAGCTTCGGTGCATCCCTTTAATACATGTTCGAATCTTTGCCTCAAGTACCTTTAAACTTTTTCTTCGGAGTCCAAAGCTCTGATACCAATTGTAAGTTCTGATACTAAATGTAAAGTACAGATGCCAATAGCTAACAAGATGAGAGGGGGGGGGGGGGTGAATCATACAAACTTAATCTTCCATAAAATCAACAGATTCAACCTCGGTAACATATACTTCAGCAATATAACCAAAAACTGCTAAACATGCTAACTCATGAACACATAAACACCATAACACTCATAACACCAGATTTAACATGGAAACCCAAATAGGGAAAAACCACTGGGGGATTTATGACCCACTAAGAAATATACTCTTCTAGAGTATGCCTGGTTAAAAGAAAATCCTGTTAAAGATTACAAACACTTTGCTAGATGTGACCCAGTTAAGGGATTTCCCTCAGATCTATTAGGATCTTCACTTTGTTAGAAGTGACCTTGTCAAAGGATTTCAAACACTCATTTAGAATGTTACCTTGCTAGAGGGTTTACAAATAAGATTGTTAAGTCCACTCGGTTAAGAGATTTCCTGTCACTTACAAAATAACAATAATAAAAATATATCTGCAACTTCACATCTAAAATGCTAAAGCAGATTCTTATTTGCTCAAAATAATCTTGTCATAGGACTTATCTTGTCCCTCTACTGGATTCTCTACTTTGTTATTCAAACAGGTCTTCAAGCTTCTGTGCTCGGTAATCACTATGTAGCATCCCTGTGCTTACATTGTTGGCATTATGTGAATCGACATGAGCCTTATGTAAACTGACATGAAGACATAATGATATTGTATGTTGTCATTGATGTCAATATGAGACATAGTGTGAACCGACACATGAGATAAGTGAAGAAAGAGGTACTAGCATATGTGTGAACCGGTATATGCCAAAGTGAAGCGACACATTTGTTCAAAGTGAACCGACATGCAGTTATGGGAATCGGCACATGGAAGCACTGTATGACTACCAGTTGGTAAGGTAGCTTCCACTTCGAGGTTTGCGGTTGGAGTATCTCAAGTCTGTGTGACTCAATCGGTGATCTTTGTGTGATGAGTTAGCAATATGATGGAGGACAGATCGTGTTGCCACGTAAGCTCTATGCGCGTGAAGGATCTTGCATGAAGAAGACTATTCCTATCTACCTCAGGAATGTGTGAAGTCTGTCAAATGGTGATAACATGTGATGGGTTATCAGCCGCCATGAAAATGGTGGATAATGGACGATGGAGAATGTCTTGAGATCAACTCAAGACTGGTGCATTTAATGCAGTATGTTTCAACAGTCAGGATCAAACTGTTTGAATTGCTCAACCTAACAAGTTTAGGGTTTAAGGTTTTTGCTACCAACCTGTATGTTCCCTATAAGGTCGATGTTAGGTTTCTGTCTGAAGTTGTTGGCAAAAGTTGTGAGTGTGTATCCAACGAAAGTGATACGAGATTCTTGCCAGACCATAGGAGAGAAGAGATACCTGCAAAGTGAATGTGCAGAAGGAAAAGAAGAGCCTAAGAGGATCTGTATTAGTATTAAGTGCTGTTAAAAGATCATTGTAATACCTGTTGATCTCTAACCACTTCAACAGTTATAAAATCCCCTAATAGGATAGCCTTAATTGGCTTGATTCAAAATCCCTTAAATCGGGTGGTCTTAACCGGCTTGCTGTAAATCCCTTAACTGGGTAACTTGAAGCTAATGAGTTATGAGAAGCTAGAGAAGCTTAGGAGATCCTTTCAGCTATTGAGTTCTTAAAATCCTCTAACAAGGTGACCCTACTGGGTTTAACCCTTAACCGAGTATCCCTTAATCGGGTGATCCCTAACAGGATCAGTTCCTACCAGAACCTATTGTAATGTTCTTAACCAGACAAGGCTCCTAACAAAGCGGACTTCTAAAGAGTTCAAAAAGCAGCTTGTGGGTATTCATCCCCACCGTGGTTTTTCCTAGTTGGGTTTCCACATGAAAAATATTTGTGTCATGTGATGCTTTATTTTATCTATTATGCACATGAAGGTTCTATGTTTTATGCTTGTCTATAAAACATATTGAACTCACTATTGTGAAGATTTGATGGTTAAGTCTACTAGTTCATGCATGTGAATATTATGATAATGTGGTATTGAGCTAAGAGAAAAGCTTAGTGAGTGACCGGTTCATGACTGACTGAGCTATACTAGATGTTACCGGTTGCACTCTGTTTTACTGGTATCTTTGTTTATCAGTCATTGTGAGTGTTTGCTGTCAAACCGATTTTGGACTGTATTTGTGTCTGTACGGATTCACCCCCCCCTCTCAGTATCGGTTTGGTACTAGTGGTTCATCATTAAGTTATCAATTGGTATCAGAGCACTCCAGGTCCTCTGTGTTGTAAGCTTAACCGCTTGAGGAAAAGATCCTAGCCAAATGATGAAGAGGGAAGGTCCAAAGTTCAACAGGGAAAACTTTGGTATATGGAAAGATAGGATGAAGATATTCATCAAAAGCATGGGTGTTCAACATTGGAGTTATGTTGAAAATATATATGTTGTTCTTACCGGTACTCTCACCGATGACCAAAAGAGAGAGATACAAGAAACTAGGCAAGTCATGGAAGCCCTCATCAGTAGTCTATTTGACATTGAGTTTATTGATGTTCAGGACAAGGCAAATCCTAAAGAAGTATGGGATGCTCTTGAAAATATCTATGGTGGTGATGAGCATGTAAAATAGGCTAAGGAAGAGAGCTTGAGAGGAAAGTTTGAAGACATGAGAATGGTTGAAGGAGAGACCATTTAGCAGTATGGAATAATAATCAAAACAGTTGTTGGAGAAATAAAGAGTGCAGGTGGCAAAATAGAAGATTCCACTGTGGTAAGGAAAGTCCTAAGATCCCTATTGCTGGTCTATGCAATAAGGGTTGCTGCTATTCAGGAGCTGAGATCAATAGACAAGTCTAAGGCATCCTTGGACTCCATCATAGCCAAGTTGACAGCCTATGAGTTGAATAGCTTTTATGGTAGTGTTCAAAAGTTAGAATAAGCTTTTAAAGCTTCTGCTATACCATCCAGAAAAGGAAAAGAGGCTAGCACTAGTGGGGAACCTAGTCAGAACAAAGAAATGAAGGATGAAGAGTTTCTGATGGAATTTGAAGCTCTTCTAGCCAAGAGATTCCCAAAAGGAACTGGTAAATACAAAGGTAAGATACCTTTGAAATGTTTCTCCTGCAACCGGATAGGACATATTGCTATGAATTGTCCTAATAGTGACAACAAGGACAAACCAGAAAGGTTCAAGAAATTCAAAGGAGGAAACCAGAGAAATTGTTTTGTGGCAGTTGATGAAGGTGTCACAGATGAAGAATCAAAAGATGAAGAGAATGAAGACATTGTGTTCGTTGCTGTAAAGGAAGATGTGACAGACAAGAAGGCTCTTGTCTCTCGGTTTGATGATTCCAATGAGTGGATCATTGACAGTGGCTGCTCTCACCATATGACTGGTGATCAGAGTAAGTTTCTATCATTAGAAGAGTATGATGGTGGTGTGGTTTGCTTTGGCAATGATGCACCGTGCATGGTCAAAGGAAGAGGGTCCATCTCCTTGAATGGAAAGAGTAGTGCTGACAATGTGTATTGGGTTGATGGTCTCAGACACAACCTTCTAAGTGTTGCCCAGTTAAATGACAGTGGACTCACTCCGCAATTCAAGAATGGAGTTTGCAGAATCAAAGGTAAAGATGGTAAATTGGTAGCCACCGGCATGTAGACTAAAGGTAACCTATTTCATCTAAATGCTAATATAAGTACATGTCTTATGGCTAAGCTTGATGATAGCTGGATATGGCATAGGAGATTCTGCCATGTGAACTTTGACAACATTGTGAAGGCTAGTAAGATCAAGGCAGTTAGAGGGTTGCCGATTGAGCAAACTGGATAATACCTTGTGTAGAGAATGTCAATTGGGGAAAATGTCTTCCTCAACTTTTAAAGGTAAATCTTTCACTACTGACAACTTGCTTGATCTTGTGCATACTGATTTATGTGGTCCTATGAAAACTAGAAGTGTGTAGGGTGATAGGTACTTCATGATTCTCACTGATGACTGCTCAAGAATGATGTGGGTCACATTATTGAAAGACAAGTCTGAAGCTTTTGGGAAATTCAAAGCTTTCAGAGCATTAGTGGAAAAGGAAAGCAGTAAAAGGATCAAGTGTCTCAGAATTGATCAAGGAGGGGAATTCACTTCTAGTGAATTCAACAAGTACTGTGAAGAATTTGGCATCAAGAGACAGCTGTCTGCCCCCTAGACTCCACAACAGAATGGCCTAGCAGAGAGGAATAACCAGACTATGGTTGAAGCAGCTATAACTATGTTGATCCAAGGAAAGGTTGCTCACACCTTTTGGAGAGAAGCGGTGAGCACTGCAGTTTACACTATGAACCGGGTACTCATCAAAAAGGGCAAGGACAAAACTCCTTATGAGTATTGGACCGGTAAGACCCCTGTGGTAAACTATTTTAAGGTGTTTGGTAGCAAATATTACATCAAGAGGAGTGAACATCAGGGCAAATTTGAAGCTAAATGTGATGAAGGAATATTTCTAGGATATTCCACCAAGAGTAAAGCTTTCAAGTGCTACAACAATAGGACTTAGAGAATTATGGAAAGCATCAATATAAGAGTTGATGAATCCTCTGAGAAGACTAAGAAAACCGGTAGTGAGCAAGTTGTAAATGAACTGGTTGCAACCTTCCGGTAACCGGTTGTCAGTCAACTGAGCACCAGTAATAGTGTTCCTGAACTAGTGAATGTTGATACTGATGAAGATAAGGATGAAGAAGAAAAGCAAGAAGAACCAATTAAGACCATTCCTCGGTATGTCAAGTTGAATCATGATCCCAAGCAGATCATAGGTGATAAGGATGCAGGAATCCTTAACAGAAGAAAGATTAGAGAAAACTTATATCATGAATTATATAATTCTTTGTAGGCATTCACATACTTTCTATTTGTTGTTGCAGTTCCTTAATTTGTTGTTGCTAATCATTACTAGGTGTTTCCTCGTTTCTTTGAGCTATCCTTATTTTTGAGCCTTTGAGAGGAGGAGGAGGGACATATTGCATGTAAGGGTGACATTGGTCATATATTTATTCAAGTGATAGAGAGATGTAACTATTGTATGAGCCACCTGGCATGCGATTTTGATGAGGTATACTAGGCTTTGGGAAAGTGTATGCATCATGACCATGTGTACAATTGGTATTATAGGTGTGCTCTTGGGTATGGTCATCAAATATCACACATCTTCTAGCGTATTGGTGTAGGGGAACTTAGAAAGTTTTTGTTGAGTTTATTTCTATGATCTTGGAATCATGTTTTTAGTTTTATAATAAGGCCAGCATGCCATTGAGTTTGTGCTCAAATGATTGTAAGGGACGTACGAGTCTTTGTTTGGCCAATGTTGGCATGTGAGCTCTTAAAGGTGCTAGGTAGAGAACTTAATAGGATAAGTTTTTTTTGGGTTAATGTAGGTTGGTTGATATCATTTTGAGTTTTTTAAGGTCATATGAGTCATTTGAAAGTGACCAAGTTTGGGTTTGAGCCAAGTTGCTCACCTATGCAACAAATTGCAAAAGTTGTAAAGTTTCTCATAGCAAATTTGCAACATTTTCATACACCAAAGGTTAGTTGGTTGACAAAATTGGTTATGAGCATATGTAACTACTCCAATGCTAGTATAAGACTTGGAAAGAGTGATGATAAATAGTGTTTGTCGTCATTGTTGAAGATCTAAAGCAAACATAATTTTGGTTTCCCATTTGTGTGTGTTCTACCAAGTTTTTGCTATTATTTGCAAGTTGTACGACCTGTACGGATTGAGAGTTCCAAAAAAGGGACATGGATTATTATTCTGGTGTCTTACCTTCATTTTTTTTTGATTTAGAGTCTTGAAGTGTTGTAGTTTGTGAATAAACTCCATTTTATTGCAGGGGGTTCAAGAGCCCTAGAAACCAGGGTTTTGAGAGAAAAATGGTTCCAACCTAACGTTCCACGGTGGATACCCACTCTAAAACCTTGTGCAATGTTAGGTTGAAATGTATTCTATGTTTTCTTTTTGGTTTTGAGATAGGGGAAGCCAAATCAAATATTTTCCACCATACCTTAAGCTTAGCATGTTGAGTTGGCAAGTGTTAGGAATCATGGATAACATGCCCTAATTGGGTGAGTCCGGTGGGTGGAGGTGAAGTATGATTGGAGTGGAATTCCATATGGAATAAAAGACCCCAAATAATCATCAATTAACTCAGGAAAACATACTGATGAAGGAGTTTTGATCAATCCCTATTTTTAAGGCCTAGAAAGGGGCAATTAGACCTAGTTAACCGATAAAGGTTAGATATGTTAGTGACAAAACCCACCTCCGGTTTTAAAATATTGTATGTAAACCCTGAAAGGGTGTCTAGAATGTAAAAGAGTTCATAGGGTTGTTAAGGAATTTTAATCGATAAATGCAAAATACCTCGCTGACAGGGCTACTAGAATCGGTTAGGCCTAAAAGTGCAGTTTGTTTGTAGAATACCAAACCTGTAAGTGTCAAAGCTTTTGAGTAAGGAATAGGGTTGGGAATTCTTCCAAAATCATCCATCCTAATGTGTGTAGTGTGGGGAATGAAGATCATGTGGTAGAGGGGTTGAACTCTCAGGTTGATTTTGAAAGGGAGTGGAAAAACAAGGTCTCCTAGCCAAGAAAAAGGAACTCAGAAAATAAGATGAGCTTATCCTAGCCTAAGGACCTTGGGAAGGTCAGCGAGGGTAAGTTTTGAAAACCCTTGGAGGGTGTGAGGTGTAGAATCATTGGATGGTTCTTGGGTAGCTTGGAGGAGATACCTAGAGAAGGTAGCACAAACCAGTGAGAGACAATCCACTCTACATTAGATTGGTATCGAAGCAAATTGATTGAACAAAGTGGTGTATGTTAGACCTCGAGGTAGAGTAAGAAGCCAACAACATGCCACCAAAGGCAATAAGCTAGGAGGCCATCAAGAAATTGGTCTAAGATATGCTTAGTGAAGCATGGGAGCAAGAAACCAAGAAAGGAAAGGGCAAGAACACTTAATGGGGTGATGAAAGTGATGATGAAGATGCAGATGTGATAGGAGTCATAAAAAAAAGGAGTTGGACAAAGAACAATAGATCTTATTGGATGCCCTCAAGTCACTCAATAAAGACACCATAGAAGGTTTTTCTATCTACAATGGAAGCCTAAATGGAGAAGAGTTATTGGATTGGATAGAAGCCTTGAACAATCATTTTGAACACAAGGAAGTTGCAGAAAAAAATAGGGTCAATTTGGCCAAATCAAAATTGAAGGGATCGACCCTAGTGTGGTGGAACATGATGCAAGAAGATAGAGAACAAACCAAGAGAAAGAAGATCATCTCTTAGGAGAAAATGAGGATTAGGATTAAAACTCAATTCCTACCTATAGATTATGAGGTGCGGATGCACAAGAAGTTGCAACATTTTAAACAAAGAGAAATGGGTGTGAGTACCTATACAGAGGATTCAACAAATACCCTAAGAGATAGGAAGCAAGAGGAAGAAGTGGAGAAGGCTGGAAGGTACTTAAATGGCCTTAGACAAAACATTCAAGATGAGATCAACATGATAGCACCTGACACAGTCCATAAATGCTTTCAGTTAGCCTCGAGAGCAGAAGGTAAGATCAAAAGGAAAGGTGAACATAATCAAAGCGGTAGAGGTGGCAGAGGTTACAGAGGAAGAGGCACCTTTGGAAGGGGCTATAACCCAGACAAGAATGAAGAAGGCAATCAATCAGAGAATGGTGGTGATAATCCTAACAAAGGAGGACAATTTAGAGGCAATTCTAGAGGGAGAAATAACTATAGAGGCAAATTTGGCAATTCGGGAAGAGGAACCATAGTCTTCATTGGCAGATGCTACCATTGTCATCAAGTGGGGCATACCATGAGCTGGTGTCTTGAAAAGATTTCAATCTCTCACATGGGAGATAGGAGAACTCAGTTGGTGCAAGAAGAAGACCGTCAAAGTGTTACCTCACCAATCAACAAAGCAAGACTAGTCCTAGAGGGAGAGAACCTGATGCTAAGAAGGACCTTGTTGAAGGTACCACAGTCCAAAGAACCTACACAAAGGAAGACACTTTTCAAAACCACTTGCAGATCTCATAGTAATATTTGTAAAGTTATAGTAGATTCAGGGTCTACTGAGAACATTGTAGCAGTTGAGATGGTAGACAAACTAAAATTGAAAAGGTTGCTACATACCACCCCCTATAAGGTATCTTGGTTGAGTAAAGGTTAGCATGTGCTTGTAGATGAGCAAAATTGGGTAGAGTTTGAAATATGAGATTACAAGGATAGAGTGTTATGTGACATATTACCCATGGATGCATGTCACTTGCTGTTAGGATTCCCTTGGAAATATGATGTCAAAGCCATACATGATGGGGAGAAGAATTCCTATGTTATCACCAAGGAAGGTAAAAAATTTCAAATGGATCCCTTGATTGATCAGGGTGAAGAAAGACATGTTGGATCAAGTGTTATGTTTCTTAGTGGGAATGAATTATTGAAGTTGTTGAAGCATGAAGGGAACCAAGGATGTGCTCTCATAGTGAAACCCAAAGAAGAGACAAATCGTGAAACCAAATCGGTGATACCTCAAGAGGTGCAAACCTTCCTAGACCAGTACAAAGACATAGTTGTCAATGAGATACCAGATGACTTACCCCCAATGAGAGATGTTAACCATCAGATAGATCTCATACCTAGTTCAAATTTGCCAAATAAAACTTCTTACAAAATGACACCTACTCAAAATGAGGAAATATCAAAGCAAGTGCAGGAATTGCTAGATAAGGGGTTGATAAAGAAGAGTTTAAGTCCATGTGCAGTGCCTACTATTTTGGAACCTAAGAAAGATGGAAAGTGGAGGATGTGCACTGATTCAAGGGCCATAAACAAAATCACAATTACATACCAGTTTCCAATGCCAAGGATTGAGGATCTAATGGACTACCTAGGTGGAGCTTGCTACTTTTATAAGGTGAATTTGAAATTAGGTTATCATCAAATTAGGATCAGACCTGGCAATGAATGGAAGAAAACCTTTAAAACAAATGAAGGGCTCTATGAATGGTTGGTGATGCCCTTTGGGCTCACAAATGCACCTAGCACCTTTATGAGACTCATGAATGAGACATCTGAATCAATTTTTGAGGAAGCTACATCAAGAAAAGTTGATGATCAACTTGGATAAATGTGAGTTTTTCAAAAAGGAATTGGTGTATCTTGGTTTTGTAGTTTCTCAAAGTTGTTTAAAAATGGATCCATCAAAAGTGGAAGCAATAGTGAATTATCCTACTCCTAAGTAAATAGGAGATGTAAGAAGTTTCAATGGTTTAACTTCTTTTTATAGGAAATTCATTAGAGGTTTTAGCCATTTGTGTGCACCTATCTTGAACACCATAAAAGGTGGGATAAAACGTCAGTTTAAGTGGACTAGTGCAACAAACAAGGGGTTTGAGTTGTTAAAACAAAAGGTAGCAGAACTCCCTTACCTTAGACTCCCTGATTTCAATCATCTCTTCACTATGGAGTGTGATGCCAACAAGTTGGCTATAGGGGCCACTTTGAGCCAAGAAGGTCACCCAGTTGCATTTTTCTCTAAGAAGCTCAATGAAGCAAAAAAAATTTATTCTACCTATGATCTAGAATTGTATGCCATGGTGCAAGCACTCAAGAAGTGGTGACATTATTTGTTACCTAAAGAGTTCAGAGTCTACACTGATAATCATGCACTTAGTTTTTTGAATGGGCAAGAGAAATTGAATCAAATACACCTCAAGTGGGTTGAGTATTTGCAGTGCTACACTTTTTCCATCAAGCACAAGAAAGGAGTCACCAATAAGGTAGTAGATGCCTTAAGTAGAAGGGTACTAACCATCCAAGAAGTACAACTACAAAGTGTGGGGTTAAATGACCTCAAAGACCTCTACCAAGGTGACAGATTTTGGTGAAGCATATGATGTTTGCTCAAAGTTTTCTAATGCTTGTCAGGTTGCCTATTCTGATTTTATGTTGCAGGAAGGCTTATTGTTTAAAGGCCACCTACTTTGCATACCACAGTGCTTTATAAGAGACAATATCATCAAGGAGAAGCATCAAGGAATTCTTTGTGGACATTTTGGTCTTGACAAGACCTTAGAGTAGGTTGGCAGGTTCTACCATTGGCCTAGACTAGAGCAAGATGTTAGAAGATTTGTGGAGCAATGTGCTATTTGTCAAAGGGACAAGGGTACCTCTAGCAATGTAGATTTATATCAGCATCTAGCCATACCAACAAGGCCATGATAGTGTGTGAGTATGGACTTTGTTCTTGGTTTACTTAGAACTCCAAGAGGATATGATAATGTTTATGTCATAGTGGATAGATTTAACAAGATGACACACTTTGTTCCTTGCAAATGCACTAATGATGCCTCCTACATAGTAGGGTTTTTCTTCAAAGAGATTGTGAGGATCCATGGTTTACCTCTTAGAATTGTGAGTGATAGGGATACAAAATTTGTGAGCCACTTTTGGCAAACCTTGTGGAAGAAATTGGGTACTAACCTTTCTTTTTCATCTGCATACCATCCACAATCTGATGATCAAACTAAAGTAGTAAATAGGTCCTTTAATAATTTACTGAGATGTCTCACCAAACAACATGGTCAAGTTTGGGATCTAGTATTGGGACAAGCAGAGTATGCCTACAATGACTCTGCCAATAGAAGCACAAGCCAAAGTCCATTTGAGATTGTATATGGATGTCATCCAAGAGGTATTTTAGAACTCAAAGACCTTATTTCTATGGACAATAGGAGTGCTCAAGCTGAAAACTTTGTAGAGAATATGAAGGAGATCGATGAACAAGTCAAGAAAACATTATAGCAGAACAATGAGAAATACAAGATATAAGCAAACAAAACAAGAAGAGAAGTACAGTACAAGGTAGGTGATCTGGCTATGGCCTATCTGAGAAAGGAAAGACTTCCTAAGGGACAACCTAGCAAACTGTGCATGAAAAAGATTGGACCTCTTAAGGTTGTACATAAGTTTGGCAATAATGCCTATGAGGTGGAACTACCACCAAACTTGGGAATATCACCAATTTTTAATGTATGTGATTTGTTCCAGTATAAGGGAACTCAGTCAGCTACAAACCAAGAAGAGACTACTACCATTGAAGATGTAGATTGGATACAAGACTTACCTCCAAGCCAACCGATGACACTAGATTGCATTTTGGACTCCAAGATTGTCAAAAGGACTAGGAGAGGAGTCTATAGAGACTACTTGGTTAAATAGATAGGTCTCCCTAAAACTGAAGCTACATGGATGCTAGAAGGAGATATAATAAAGTATGGAACCAATGTTCAAGCCCTATCCACTCAAGGGACTTGAGTTCTTCCTACCCCGGTTGTATGGTGCAGGGGCACTTAGCAATTTTTTGTTGAGTTTGTTTCCAAGATGTTGGAATAATGATTTTAGTTTTGTAATAAGGCCAAGAGGCCATTGAGTGTGTGCTCAAATGATTTTAATGGCCCTAAGAGTCTTTGTTTGGCCAATGTTGGCATGTGAGCTCTTAAGGGTGCCAGGTAGAGCACTTAATAGGATAAGTTCTTTTTGGGTTAATGTAGGTTGGTTGATGTTTTTTTGAGTTTTTTAAGGTCATATGAGTCATTTTAAAGTGACCAAGTTTGGGTTTGAGAAAAGTCTCTCACATATGCAACAAATTGCAAAAGTTGCTCATAACAACTTTGCAACATTTTCATACACCAACGGTTAGTTGGTTGACACAATTTGTTATGAGCATATGTAAATACTCCAAGGCTAGTATAAGGATTGGAAAGACCGATGATAAACAATTTTTGTTGTTATTGTTGAAGAACTAAAGAAAATAAACAATTTTGGTTTCCCATTTGTGTGTGTTCTATCGAGTTTTTGCTATTCTTTGCAAGTTATACGACCTGTACGGATTGAGAGTTCTAAAATAGGGACATGAATTATTATTTTGGTGTCTTACCTTCATTTTGTTTTTGATTTAGAGTCTTGAAGTGTTGTAGTTTGTGAATAAACTCTATTTTGTTGTAGACGGGTTCAAGAGCTCTAAAAACCAAGGTTTTGAGAGCAAAATGACTCCAACCTAACGTTCCATGGTGGATACCCATTCTGAAACCTTGTGGAATGTTAGGTTGCAATTTATTCTATGTTTTAATTTTTTTTTTGAGACAGGGGAAGCGAAATCAAATATTTGCCACCATACCCTAAGCTTGACACATTGAGCTGGCAAGCGTTAAGGAAGTTTAACTGGTAAATGCAGAATACCTCGCTGACAGGGCTACTAGAACTGGTTAGGCCTAAAAGTATAGTTTGTTTGTAGAATAGCAAACCGATAAGTGTCAAAGCTCTTGAGTAAGGAATAGGGTTGGGAATCCTTCCAGAACCATCCATCCTAATGTGTGTAGTGTGGGGAATGAAGATCCTGTGGTAGAGGGGTTGAAATCTCAGGTTGAGTGTGAAAGGGATTGTAAAAACAAGGTCTCCTAGCCAAGAAAATGGAACTCACAAAACAACAAGAGATTATCCTATCCTAAGGAGTTTTGGAAGGTCAAAGAGGGCATGTCTTTTAGACCCTTGGAGGGTGTAAGGTGTAGAATCATTGGATGATTCTTGGGTAGCTTGGAGGAGATACCTAGACACGGTAGCACAAATTGGTGAGAGACAATCCACTCTACATCACATATGTATCATGATGAGGACCTTTATTATCATATTATTGTTGGATATAAGCATTGGTATTCGTTCATCCTTGAAAGGTATGTGCACAAGGTTGTTCATAGGTTTGTCTAGCATAATTGGTATGAGCATAGGTATTAGGTATGTTAGGTTTTGAAAGATGGATGGAGGTGACTCAAGCATGGTACACTCATGTCTAGGTCCACAATTGTTACCATTAGGTTGATTTGGATCCATTTTCAATATTTGTGCAACATCAAATTCATGGGGTAATCTTGCTTCATCTTCAAAAAATCTATATAAGTACCTTTGTGGGTCTCTCTTCAAAATTGTGTCAATAAACTTATTGAATCTTGTGTTTGACAAGTGATCTTGAATTTATTTAGTTGTAAAGGACTCATTTTCAAAAAAATTATGCATTATGTTGTGGATTATATAACTCTTCATCATCAAATAGGCATGGTACACTCATGTCTAGGTCCACCATTGTTACCATTAGGTTGATTTGGATCTATTTTGAAGATTTGTGCAACATCAAAGTCATGGGGTAATCTTGCTCCATCTTCAAAAAATATATATAAGTACCTTTGTGGGTATCTCTTTAAAACTGTGCCAAGAAACCTATTGAATCTTGTGTTTGACAAGTGATCTTGAATTTATTTGGTTGTAAAGGACTCATTGTCAGAATATTGTGCATT
Organism: Cryptomeria japonica; assembly: GCF_030272615.1. NCBI lineage: Eukaryota > Viridiplantae > Streptophyta > Pinopsida > Cupressales > Cupressaceae > Cryptomeria > Cryptomeria japonica. Next base: position 657,362,890 of record NC_081409.1, on the reverse strand, counting down.
ATGTTGTGGATTATAGAATTCTTAATCATCAAATAGGCATAGTACACTCATGTATAGGTCCACCATTGTTACCATTAGGTTGATTTGGATCTATTTTAAAGATTTGTGCAACATCAAAGTCATGGGGTAATCTTGCTCCATCTTCAAAAAAATATATATAAGTACCTTTGTGGGTCTGTCTTCAAAACCATGTTAAGCAACTTATTCAATCTTGCGTTTGACATGTGATCTTGAATTTATTTGGTTGTAAAGGACCCATCATCAAAATATTGTGCATTATGTTGTGGATTATATAATTCTTCATCACCAAATACATATGAATCCATGTTTTGAGATACTTGAGTTTCTTTGGCTTGTCTTCTAGATATTTGGGATTAGGTTTCAACCATGAAAAGACGGCTAAAATGGAATGTTGGAAGAATAAATGGTAAGATGTGATTATGAAAAGATAAGTTAGTTGTGGAAGTGGAAAAAAAATATCGAGTTGTCTTTCATCCTAAGATGTTTTTCCAAGGTTGATATGATAATCTAACAAAGGTGTGGCTTCCTAAGAGATGACAAATTCCTATAGATAAGTTGACCTTAACTCAAGATACTAAAATGGTACCAAAGATGGTGCAGCAGCACCTAAGAGATCAACAAACCAAATGAAGCCAATGAAGATAATGAAGACATTAGGAGATGAGAGGATGATGAACAAGATCAATTATTCCATATTAAAGCCTATTATGGCTTTTGGCAATTCAAAATGTATCAAGTTGGATAAAATTGTCAAAGTTGCAAATTTGTCCTAAAGGACCCAAAATTTGAATGTAATAGGGTTAGATGAGTTTTGATGTTTTGAATAAATGTAATAAGGCCTGAAAGGTCCAAAAATGTCAATTAGGAGTGTCAAGTTATTGCTAAGATGAATAATGTAATATTTGAAATTCAAAATGCAATGGCTTGTTAGTAAAATGGTGGGAATTAGTTTTTAGGGAGTTTTAACCCAAACTAATCCTCAAAACCAATTGGAAATGGTTGGGGAAGTTATTAGAAGGCTATATAAACCTTTTTCAATGCCTTGTATGGACATGGGAACCTGTGTACAGACGGGAGCAGCAAAAAGGCAATAAAATTCATATTTTCAAGCAATTTTAAGGAGTTTTTGGTATCATTTTGTTCATTCTTTGATTGAAAATGTCATTGTGATTCATTGAAGGACATATTTACATATTATTTGCCTTTATTGAATGCTTGGTTGAGGGTCTTGTATCAAACTCCATTAATTTGCTGACTGCCCTAACAATTTGTGAGGTTTTCTTTCAAGTTTTGATAGGATTAACATGAAAATCATCATTCCATGAGTGTTTCAGGCCTAATACTCATGGAATGATCTGTTTCTAACATGTATCAATAGTTTTGACATGAATACATGCAGAAAATGAATGATTTGTAGGTGATCACCATGAGAAGTTGCAAGATTTTATGAGGAAGTTGGTGGCTAAGGAGTAGCAGCAGGAGATCCGTCCATTGGAGGTGGTATTTTTATGATTGCTGTAGTTTTATTATGCCAATGAAAAGGTGAATCAATCATCAATTGGTCAGAGAAGTGATTGGAGTGTGGATTTTGGTAAAATCTCACTTTTTGAGGCTTGATTGGTGCTACGTTGGGGTTTGAGTATAAGGGAGAGTTTTAGATTGAAAGTAATTGCATATTTTGGAGTTTTGAACCATTTTATAGGACTGTTGAAAGTTTGGGAGTCAGGGAGAACAAATAAAGTATACTTCCTTTGTAAAAGTTGCATTTTTGGGGTCTAAAACAGAGGTACAGTCAAAAGGCAGCATATATACTCCAAAGTAACCTATACTAAGTTTCTAATATGTTAAACTAGAGCCCAATGGGTATCTTAAAAACTAATTTACTTGTCTAATGTTTTGGAAAAAGTTGGAGTTATGATCAAAAAAACCTCCAAAATAGGGCTAGTGGAGGGGCAACTGGACCTAGAAGCCTAAACTTGAGTTTTGTTGTTAAAAAACACATTTGAATCATAAAACCAGTTGAATCCTTTTATTTCTAGAATAAACAAACACCTTGATCCATTGGAGTTAGTGGGGTCAGTGTTTGATAGGTTTTGACACCTTTTAGCCTCTTGTGTGCTTGTAAGCATAGTGGGGATTGAAGTCTTCAAACCTTGTATTTTCCATATAACTATAAAAGTTTGAATCCTTGTGAAACCCCCACCACCTTCTGCATCAAAAGATGACAAATCTAATGCGAGAACCACTTAGGGATGTTTATGATGTGTTTGCAAGATAATGATAAGGAATACAAAACAACTCTTTGAATCTAGTTGAAAAGTGTAAATGGAAGTCTTGAGAGTGTTTGAAAAATGTTTGAAAGTGAATGAAAAGCTGCAAAAATATGATGCTTGACTAAATGGAATCCTATGGGACCAACCTTATAAGCTCTTTGAATCTTAGAAACCACAGACGCAGTATGTATCCACATATGCAGTATGTATCCACATATGCATCAAAATTATTTAAATATGCAATTTTAGAGTCCAAAAATATAGTTTCATAGTTGCAATGTTGTTTTCAATCTTGTCCAAATACGCAATATGACTTTTCTGGTATGTGCTAATATGTTTCATAAACATGACAAAAATGTCCAAAAACATGTTTTCTCAATCTATAAATGTTATTCTCAATTATATCTATATACGTGCCAGGAAGTTAGAAGAATGCAATAGAATGTCTCAAAAACGTGCTAGAAGTGAACACAGAGGTGATTAGAATAATCACACACATGCTGGGAATTGCCACAAGTGTGTTTTTGATAATTTTTTTTTTCTCAAGTCTATCCATTTTTTTTAAGTTGTGAAATGTGACCTGATCTAAATGTTGATGTTTTTTGTGGCAAGAAGACACAACAAACAAGAAGTGATAATGTTTAAAAGTATTTTTGTCCAAATACAAGCACAATGTGTATGTTCTATAGGCCACAATAGCCCAATTTCCATGGTTCTTTAACATAGACAAATACACTTCAAACACTTCTTAGCCCTAAGGCCTAGGTCTCATGGAAATAACTCTAGCCCACATCTTGGAATATTTGTTGACTCAAATGTAGGGACACATTAATGGGTGTGTACACTATCTTGTCTTTTCAAGAGAGGATAGATAGGGTCCTCCAAGACTGGAAGGATGACCCAATCACTCCACAATCATCCTCTCCCTACAAAGCTACAAGTAGCTTAAATGCTAAGATAGGGTTTTATCTCATCTCAAGGGAGCCATATGGTGAGTATCTTGGGGGAAAAACCAACTTTTCTCTTGTATTGAAGCTACTGTGTTGTTTGGTAAAAAGTAGGGTGGGCCAAGTCCTACTAATGTTTCTAGTCACAATTCTAGGGTTATTGGCACCCTGTAATCATCCAAACCAACCTTACTTAGAGTATAAAATCTTTTTCAGATTCAAGAGTATGGCATAAGATAATACTGGTGGGGTTATGACATTCATCTCTACCCTTTTTTATTTAGTAGACTAGAGGAAATAGCACTTGAGTTTCTCTTGGGGTGAGTACTTTTTCCCACCAAGGTAGGCTCTCTAAAAATAAAAGAGATTCTTAATGAGCTCTCTTACACCCAAGATCCATGAAGGAGAGGGGATATGATACTATCATTGAACACCTATGGTTTTACAATAGATTGGGCAAGTGCCCCAAACACTTCGAACAAATTGTTCTTTTTAAAGAACCAATTAAAGTTATTTCTAATATACTAAAAGATGAGCACTCTCCTATATTACCTTTGTAAGAACAAATATGTTAGTACTTTTCCAAATACCCCTACCTACAACCAAAAAGGATTAGACAATAAATTGAAACCAAAGGGGCCTTCTACAAATATCTTTGAATTCTCAAATCCTCGACCATCTTGTAGAACATAGACACAATAAAACAAACTATAGATGCATCAAGAGTTAGCAAAAACACAGAAAGAACCAAACTGTAAACATGAAAAAATGCAATAAAATCTAACAAAAATGCAATAAAATAGAGCATATACACTCTAAGAAAGAATATTATAAAAATTAGAAATCCTAGTTAACTAAAAACATGACAATATCTGACAAAAATGTGGAATAACTAACCACCAATGCACTAGGATTTAACAAAAATGTGCTAAGAAAGAACCAAAAATTGATAGAACTAGAACCTAAAAAAAATCCTAACATTTTTTGAAACCTTAAATGTGACAGAATATGACAATATCTGACAAAAATGTGGAATAACTGACCACCAATGCACTAGGATTTAACAAAAATGTGCTAAGAAAGAACCAAAAATTGATAGAACTAGAACCTAAAAAAAATCCTAACATTTTTTGAAACCTTAAACGTGACAGAATAGACTATAGACATAGTAGGAACTTGCAAAAATGTGTTAGAAAACTTGACAAAGCAAACAAAATTGCATACACAACATAACAAATCGTAGACATGCTAGAACCTAAATTTTTTTGCAAATCTTTGATTTGCGAACCCTCAAGCAACACTAAAATATTAAAAAATAGGGACTAGTGTCCCATCGACTATGCCAAAATGTATATGTTGGATTTGGAAACAAAAATGTTTTAAAACTCTATTAATTCAACAACTAAACCTAGTTCTACAAAGAATCCAACATACACTAGTGAAGAACCTAAAACCATGCAAACAACAAATATAGAAATGTTATAGCTTCAAATGCTCCTAGGGTTTGATCTGCATTGTTTCCTATCTCCATTGGTCTTGATTGATTGATTATTGTTGCTCTCATATTTTTATTGTGCATAAGAGCTCAATAGAGAATGGATTGTGGTTGTGTATGCAATTCAACAGAGTGTAGGTGTATATGCTTGGATTCTATATTGAAGGATAGGAAAAATATCCTCTTTTATAGAGAGTAACCTAAAAATGGAGGTCTAGGATTAAGAGGCAGAAGGGTAAATGGTCAGCTCAGATTAGAGGGTGGGTATAAGAAATAGAAAGTATTAGAGTGGTGGTTAAAGGTAAAATAAAAGATGAATGACAAGTGTCATGAAGAGCAAAAAGATAATGAATCAATTAAATAAATAAATATTTATTTAATTAATAGAAGAGCTGGGTCCAATTAAATAAATAGTATAAATAAAATATTTATTTAAATTAGGAAAATAATAAATTAAATAAATAATTTTTTTTATTTAAGTAGGGAAAGACTAGAAGAGGATTAGTCAATTAATTAAATAAATAAAAATCTATTTCATTAGAAAGCTTAGGATAAAATAAATAAATCAATCGATAAATAAAATATTTATTTAAATAGGCTAGGACAATTTTAGGTGTCTACACTTATGACTACTAGTTGCAAGTTAACTAAGGATGATGGATCTTTGGAAGTTGTTTAGAAACAATATAGGTCTATGATTGGAGGATTTTTGTATTTGACTACTTCAAGGCCAAATATTATGCATGCTATTTATTTGGTTGCTAGATATCGGGCTAATAATCTAAAGCAATCTCATGATCAAGAAGTGAAAAGGATATTTAGATTTTTGAGAGGGACTCTGAATTTTGGTTTGTGGTACAAGAAGAATGATGATTTCACTTTGAAAGGATACACATGTTCATTAGCCCAAATGTGCTGATGGAAGAAGAAGTACAAGTGGTGCACCTACAATTTTGTTGGGAGATAGATTTGTCTCTTGGTTGAAAAAAAGAGAGCAAAATTTAGTATCATTATCTACTACAGAGGTAGAATATATTGCATCATCATCTTACTGCACTCAAGTCATGTGAATGAAGAAAATCCTCAGAGATATCAAGGTGATGTATGATGCATCAATTTGTTGCAAGGTATGCACCCTTGCTCTCCTTGTGTTGTACAATGTAGCGCTTGGGTTTGTCACATTTCTTAACCACATCGTGTGGATTCTATAAGTCTAGTGGTTCTATGAGGCATTAATACATTGATCTTTTGGTGAAATGACAACCAAACTTATAACAAGTGGCATCAAAGCTTGGTCACAGGTTCAACCCCTCGCTTGTGCTAGGGGGGATTGTTGAAAGATGTGCACCCTTGGTCTCCTTGTACTGTGTAACACAACACTCAAGTTTGTGACATGGATTAACCACCTCCTATGGATTCTATAGGTCTAGTGGTTGTATCAAGCATTAATAGGTTGATCTTTTGGTGCAACAACAACTGCACTTGTAACACAATTCCTATTATGCACGGAAATACAAGTGCAAATAACATTTCAAAGAATCCAATAATACATTTAAGGACTAAGAATAATTCTATCCAGTATAATTTCTTAAGAGAGAAGGTCACAAAGAAGATAGTCAGATTGGAGTATATGCCTACAAAGGATTAGATTGTAGACATCTTTACCAAAGCATTGTCGAAGGATACCTTTGAGTATCTCAAGAAGAAGTTAGGGGTTATTGGCCCTCCTTCTTCAAAATAGATGCATAGAAGTGGTGCATCTTTCCAAGGGGAGTATTAAAGTTTATCCTTTGTTTCCTTGATTGATGTGGCAGTGCTCTTAGTGGGAGAAATGAAGGTTGTGGTTTTTGATTGTAGGGAATGTTGTGGTTATCAAAGTTGAACCTAGAAGGGGAATAAAGAGTTTTACAGTTGGGGAGAGAGTAATTGTTTGCACTATTGCACTCTTTTTCCTTGATGTCAAAGGGAGAGAGAGATACATTAAGAGGGATATAGATACTATTAGAATGAGTTTATTGTTGATTGGTGGTACAAGCATTTCCATGAATGTTAAAGGGGGAGATTGTTGGAAACTTTTGTTATGTTGTAATTAATGTCAAACTTGTTCTCATTGATGCCAACCTAACTAATATTGTCATGGGTGATATCATTAATATTATTCAGCCATGTGGATGTTGTAGATGGTCTGAAAATGAGTGTTCAAATATTGTTATATTGTCTAGTGGTGATATTGAGTAAGTATGAGGTATTTTTAGAAGGCTATAGTATTGGAAGTTTCAATATGTAGGAAAGAGTATTTAACGTCTTTATGAAAGATTTTTTTGCATTTATCTAGTTCTTGATGATGATGGATTGTAGTTATAGATATAATATCTACATTCTATGGATGTTGCACTATCATAATTTTAGGTTTTCAGATGCTTAGTTTATGAAATTGGTTGTGGTAGTTTGCTGATAGTCAGGTTTTGTCAAGACTGGTCTGTAGAATTCTTTGCATTGATGCACTATAGTGATTCAAGTGTTGTGTCTTGGAGGACATGTTCATATGGCTCATGTAACACTTGTTATAATTCAGATTTCTAGTGTTGGTTAGAGTGACAAGAGAAGTTATGTTGTTCCATGTTAAGTGTTGTCAATTGTGTTGGTCTGTAGTTGACTTAAGTAATGTATCTTATTTGGATCATACTCTTTTGTTTAGATATGCATTGGAGGTTGAGTTATAATGTTGATATAGATCTCATCATGGCATATTTAGACCCATGTTAAGTTTTTTGCATCGAGTGATTCTGTTGGGCCAGCTAGTTAACATGTTTCATTCTTGTTTCACACATTACAATTAATGCTGATTTTGAAGGATGTTCTAGTGAGTGCTGTTCATTGGAACTGACTTAGGAAGATGTGTTGTGATGTATTTTGGTCCTCTTTATCTCTTGGAGTGGACCACATTATGAATTTTTGGTCCAAATGGACCACTTTATGTAATTTACTTATACTTTGTTTATGGCTAACCTAGCTAAGGGTTTTCAATATTTAATCTTTTATAAAATGAAGTGCTGATGTGTAATTCCAACAAGTGTGTAGTTTTGTGAATTGTATGTCAATGATATGCAAGTAGTATAAGTATGAATTTCAATTTGTGATGAGCTTTGATGATCATATCTTTAATGTGACAATGTGTTGAGACAATGAATAAAGTTATAGGTGTTTGCCATGATATTGTTTGCTTGACACAATGGTTGAAGGATAATTTCATGATTATGATATATTTTTCATTACAATTCATTATTCTACATATTTGCTGGAAGACAATGAGTCCTTTGACAACTTGTGTAGTTCTTTGTATCTTTCCCCGAGATTGTGCATCTCAGTATTGCAAGTCCCTTGTATCTTACCATAAGGTTGTGTGCCTTAGTTTTACAAGTCCAATCAGGTGTAGCGATCTCCTTGACCTTGATCCTAAAATATTGTGTTTAATTATTCACATTGTGAGTGTGTTTCTCACCTTGGTTTTTACCTCCTTGGGTTTCCTATGTAAATCTAGTGTTCTTGTGTGTGTTGTTCTTTGTTCTTTCATGTTACATAATTGCAGAGAAAAGTTAATTGTAGGTTGAAGTTTAAAGGATTATAAGTAGTAGATTTAAGGTTCGAATGGATTCACCACCCCCCTCTCAGTATTGTGGTGTGTTGAACAAAATGTACAAGTAATTGAATATTATTTGAAAACATTAAAAAAAAAAACTAGGGTAGATTTTAAAAAAAATGCATATATGGATTTGAAGAGCTCTTAATCACCTTTCCCATGGGTGATCCCATAATAAATTATGTTCCCCTTTTAGGACATCCTGATATAAAACACACACACACACATTTTATATTTCAAAAAATTCCAAAGATTGATAAGGTCCAACTACCAACTAGTTATCCACACATAGTTTTGGGTGACATCATTTCACTTGAAACCCTTTCACCTAAAACTATACAAGAAAATTTCCCATTTACCCAAATTTTGCAAAGAAAAAAAATTGAATTCAAGTTTTGGTTGAAACCCTGTGGGCCACATATAGGCCATGTGGTTTTGAGTGAAATCCTTTTGATTGGAACCTTTTTAATGAAAAAGTATTTTGATAGAAATTATTTAGTTGGCCTAAAGTGTGACACATGTTAATTCTTTTACCTTGAAGTTGCACAAAACTGCTCAACAAGATCATACTCCTTACTAACATGTTGTGAAAGATGAGGGGATGGAGGAAGAAAAGGTTGTGATAAATTGCATGATAATGAGGTTCTTGTGACACTTTTTGATTAAGCCTACTATTTTGAGTGAGTTATTTTGCATAGTTTAGGTAGCAAATAGGGGTCTAGTTGAGTTTTAACACCTTATACAACAATCATTGGTTTAGTTTGTGGTTGGATTCATCTAGTGGTAATAACAAATCAATTTTGAGGCTAAAGAACATAAGGAAGAAGATGAGAAAAGTGATAACGATATCATCCTCTTACTCTAAAATATCCTCATGAGTATGATAAATTTTGGGAGAGGTATTGACATAATTCATCAATTCTTCATCTCTTGAAGAGATATCATTTAAACAAATAGAAGGTACAGTGAAATTAAGAGAAGTGTTAATTATATCAGCCTCTTGCACTAAAATATCTTCATGAGTAGGATAAAATTTAGGAGAGCGTAGAGTGATATAAGGGAGGCTAAGCCATCATCACATCTATGAAATGTCTTTATTATAGAATAACTAATTGAACATACAATAAAATAAATTTTCTTCTTACATAGTAATATGAAATAGAAAAATACAATGTTTTCATTAATTAACCAATTGATTAAGTAACTATTATTATTAATTAATCAATGGAAGTACATATATAATAAATTTTAAAAATGATTGCATCTAAATTAGAAATATATGCAAGTCAATTAGGTCTATAATTTAAAATTAGAAAATATGGAAGTGCAAGATATGCCAGGGTCACAAAAGGGTGAGTGCACCAAGATGGGGGACCAAAAAGGTGCCAAAAACATTTTTGTCCCCCATCAAGCCCTTTGGCATGCACCATATAGGTTTGGTCACACCAAATCTATTTGGCGTGTGAAAAATAGGTTTGGTGTGTTGAACCTAAGTTTGGTCATGCCAAATCTATTTGGCCTGCATCAAATATGGCGAGCACCAAATAAGGTGAGCAACAAATTTGGTGTGCGCCAAATGGCATTGCATTTTGACAAGTGCATTTTCATTTAGGAAAGCATAAATTGTCTTGTTAGATACTTGACCAGTCCCAAAGACACTGAGAGGGGGGGTGAATCAGTGTCTAACCGGTTATTGAAATATTTAAACTTGTTTGCAACTTTACAACCCAAATTAATATACCGGTAAACAAGAAATAAAGCAATAATGATAAATAACAGTATAACCATCAATGCATGCCAAAACATAGATATTTTGGCGAGGAAACCTGGTAGGGGAAAAACCTTGGTAGGATTTGTGACCCACAATATTTACTCATTGGCCACTATGAATAAATATTACTTATACAATAGGGGCCTGCACATGCAGGAAGGTCAACGGCCTAGAGCTCACTGCTCAATCACAAAAAGGAGTCACACTAACTACAAAATTAGATGATTAAATCCAATGACAATGTACTACTCAAAATAGCATCTGCAATGCTGGATTCAGTACTGGTTTAAGCTCTATCAAATACCTCTGCCATAAACCTTTCTTCGATCTTCTCTGCTCTTATTCGCTCATAAAAAATTATTACATGAAAATGCAAATATAGATATTCGCTCTCACATTCATTACCTAATTACATAATCTTCTTCTACAAAATGACCTAGAAGATCTCATACATATATGAGTCTTTACAATACATCATGTTGGCTAGAAATAATTAATTACATTACAATATAATTTGTATAAACAAAACTTTATCTTATGTCAGCCTGGGTGCCAGTATGAGTCATTGTCGGTGTAAATGAACTTTGTGTAGTTACTGGTGCCGGTATGTGAAGTCTATTGTCGATGTAACCTGTGAACCATATTACTAGTTGGTTGCCATCAATGACAACATAAAAAATTCTCATCTGAGTGTATAATGCCAACAATCTCCCCCTTTGGCATTAATGGCAACACTCATGAGAAAAATCCCAAAACTAATTCCAAAAGTGAAGTCCAAAACTGATCTAAAAATAGGAGTGCTCCCCCTGAGCAAATGATCTCATCTGTACATTTTTCTCCTTATTACTACTCCCCCTTTGACATCAATGACAAAGGATGTCAAAAATAATCAAAGAATTCAAAATTCTACCTCATAGCCTGTATCCGGTTATATACAATTTTAAATATATCTGCCAAAATCAGATTAAGACTCTGCATGAATTTAGTGCTGCTAGATATAATGGTCTTAGTCTGTTGGATCATACCGGTCAGATAATGTATCTGTTGCTTTGGTGATCTTTCTCCTTGAATTGTTGCCTTAGACATCTCAATCTGCTAAGTTATAAGGTTGTCCAATCTAGGGCCAAGTTTACTTTTCAGCACCCATTCCTTCATTCTTATCCTTGCTTTTTATTTTTCTAGTTTCTCAATCTTTTCCTCAAAAACTACCATTTCTTGATCAAAAACTGAGGTAAGTTTTGAAGAACCTATCATGTTGTCTGCTATATCATCAATCTCTTTTTGTGTTTTCTTTATCTCTTCCTCAATGTCTTCTATCAGGTTGTGAGGCTTGCATGCTTATTCAATTCTTTATATTCTGAAATAGTGGAATTAAGTACCGGTAATAAGGAATCAATATACTCAGTGCAGTCCTTGATAGTTTTGTCAAAGAATTCACTTTTCTTCTTATTCACCCTTTCCTTAACAGTCTCCTCATTATTCTTATCCATAGTTAGAATATTTGAAACAATGAATTTGGACAATGTGTCCAATTTACCTAAAGATCCATCAATACGATCTATCTTACAAGTCGGTGCAATCATTTTCAATATAGGTAATGTATCATCAATGGCCTTAAATGCTAAGGTGTTGCAATCTGTGATCCTCTTTATTGAATCCAAAAGTACATCAATCACATTAGTAGGCCTATAATCCATGGTGGAAGTGCTAGGCTCAAAAATAACTTTCTTTTCTTCAGATACTTGTCCAATTGCCTTAACCACTTCTTACTTGTTTCCATTATTGACCTCTTCTTTATTCACTGTTTCTTCCTTTTGCTCACTCTATGTTTCAAATTTGTTTTCAACCTTGCTGTCATCCTTACTTTCTGCCTTGCTGACTGCTTGTTCATCTATACTCTGTTCAGGTTCTTTCTCTACCGGTTTCACTACCTTCTACTGAGTGTCAACATTTATAGGTTCAGTTTGTGCTTTTACCTTTGCTTCTGCTTCTACCGATTTCTCAATGTTAGGCTGAGTAACATTTGGGATGGTATCGGGTTTCTCAACTTCTGCTAGTATCTCAATGTTCTGAGAATCAACAATGTTGACTGGTGACTCAGAGATCTCAATATTTGTAGCATCAACTGCCTTAACCTATGTAGTCTCTTTGTCCATGACAATGTTGAAGTCCTGTGTGTCCACATTCATGGTAAAAAGAACTTTAGATTCTGGATTAGTGTCATCTCTTGTTATTTCCTCTATCTTCTCTTCCGATTGACTATCAGTTTGTATCGGTGCCTCTATAGTTATTGGTGGTGTGTCCTGTGCCGGTGGAGGAAGGTTATCCTTGACCATTATATTAGGTACACTACCAATTTTACCTTTACCTTTATCCTTCTGATATACCTTTGCAAAAGACATCCATTTTCTATCTATCCTTTTCTTCTTTCTTTTCCCTTTCCACAAAAAATATGTCCCACTTGTTTGCTGTCTCATCTGCAATTTCCTTAACTCGGCCTGCCATAAGGCTAACCTTCTGGTGACCACTTACAAAAACTGTTCTATTTGCCTCTAAAATTAAGTCATCAATTTCTTGTTTGGAATTAATAGGATGCACAACAAGTAGAGCCTCTACTTTCAATTTCTTGTCTAATTCCATTACCGACATTCTTTTAGCCTCTAACCTCAAATACAAATCATTAGGCAGATCATCTACAACCTCAATAAGAACCTTCTTGTAGATATCTAGGTGCAAAATAACGCTTTCCTCTATAGTGTCTTTATCTAAATCTTTGAAAGAATGATAAAGTTTATTCACATTGCGAAGGTTACCTTCTTGTGTGATTTCATTTATCAATTCTTTTGGTGTAAGAGTATCCAATGCCTTAGGTTCTGATTTCTTCTTTGGAGTTACCTTCTTCTTCAGACCACTAGGCTCTCTTATAGCCCGTTGCTTCTTTCTTTGTGTCCTTGAATTCTTTGGAGATGGAGCAGGTGCCGGTGAAGGTTTCCTATTATTTCTTTCAACCCTTTTAAATTCAACTGCTTTATCACTTTCTGTCTCAGAAGAAGTAACAACCGGGGAAACATGAGCTACCAATGTCTTCTCTAATTGACTTTCTTTCATACTAGCAGCAATAACGCCAAGACTCATCAAACCTTTTGTAACTTCTTTTACCATTTTAGAAGAATCTTTCATGAATTTGTCTCTTTTCTTTCTCTACTTCATCATGGCTACATCACTTTCAATTGTTTCAGCACTACCAAATATTTTATCTGATGGTTCCAGTGGAGCATCTAGGAGTATTTTTGCATATGATTCCAAAATGTGAGAGTCACACTCATATCCCATTTCAGTAATCAATACAGTTCTGGGTCTAACTGCTTCCATCCAGATTTCATCCCTCTTTACTACAAAGAATATTTGTTTATCATATTTATCTACGATGCTTTGGGAAATCCTTTCTCTCTATTTCATTCTGGTTTGGAAATTCTTGAAGTAGTCTTTAAGAAACTCATCACTATTAGCTCCCATACCGGTGATTGCCTCCTTTATATGTTTTCCAACAGAAATATCATAGGCAAAATCCTTATGACCCATACCGGGGATCTCCTTTGAGAAGTAAAGCATTAAATAACAAATTTGAATGTTCCTTTCTTGTCACCTTTTATCTTATCCAAATTTTCTAGCAATTCATCCTTCAACCATTCACAAATATCAATCTTTGCATTGTTTACAATCATCTCATGTGCACTATGAATTCATGAACTTGACACATAATTCAACCTGTTTGTGTGACCAACTTTATATCCAAGTATCATGCTAGCAAATTTAAATATTTTTATCCTTTATGTCATCAACCCTAAGTGACCGGTTGTCATATGTAGCTCAGTTTAAGATCATAACTTTCTTGTTAGGGATTTTATTCTTCTTGTCAAGTCTAGAACAGGTGGAGGGTAAACTAGTAACAACTTTGATATCTTCCTTGGTATTCTTAAATACTGAGTCAACCACATAAATTCTCCGTGAACCTTGCTAAGGACATAGAAAATGACTTCATCTGAGAATTTTGGCATATGGAGGATGTTTATGAAACCTAAATCCTTAACTACCTTATATTCCAGTTTCACTATCCCATCCTTGTCAGTAATTGCATTCATGTACATGTTCATCAAATCTTCAGATCCTAAACTTTCTATGCTGCAATGTATGTATTCCCTAGGGTCTTCAGTGAACGTGACTCCCTTCAGGATTTTGCAAAATGCATCAATAGAATCATCCATTTTTTCTATCTTAGGAATGATCTTAAAAACGGGTCTAGGTCGCTTAAAGTTTTCCACAATGGTAGGGTTTGCTACGAATTTGTGAAAAGAAGATGAAGATGCCATTGCAAAAGATAAATACCTTTTAATATGTGAAATCCTTGAATGCTCTGAAAAAACCTTTGTTGCTTCACCTTTAGAATGCCCTTGCTCAATTTCATTCTTTTTGAATGCTTGGATGCTTGGTGAATTGAAATGAGAGGTTACAATGCCTTTATAACCAAAATTTGACTTACAACTATAATAAATGGTCATCGGTGAAGTGAAAAACTCCACATATCTACCGGTAAAGAAGAATATAACTTCTTACCCTCAACCGAGGGTAAATGCATGATTTTCAATTTGTTGCCTTACCCCTAAGGATAATTCCTTAGTTGGATGAAGAATCTTCTACCAGTGCAGGTTACCCTGTTCTGCCAGTGCAGTGATAGATTCATCTCCTCTCTGATCTCTCTTTCTAATCCATTGTGTTGAAAATTCTTTCTTGATTTCAGTTATCTTCTCTTTGCCTTTGTTATTAGATCCTTTATTGTTCGCCTATACATTCTTACTTCTACAAAATTTTGCAGTATGCCCAATCTTGTTACATGCATAACAAGTTACATTATTTCTCTGAATAGCCTTTCCATAACCTTGACCGGTTTGAGTTCTGCATTGATTAGATAAATGTCCAAATCTACCACAAATATAGCATTTCATATTCATTCTGCAATTGTCTGAGTTATGACCATTTTTATTGCATTTGGAACATTGACCTATGGGTAAGTTTGTATTCTGATTATTCCTAAATCTGCACTAATTTTCTCTATGACCAAATTTGTTGCAATTAAAACATTTCCCATTAAGTTTATAAGAATTAGGTTGCCTTACCAGTTTTCTATGATCATGGTTGTTTGCAGTCCCAAAACTTTCTCCATGTTCAAATCCAAGTCCAATTGTTTCTCCATCAGGTTTCTGACTTTTCAACATATCATCAAGATTATCTAAACTTTTCTTGAATTTGTCTTTGTATTCATTTACAGTGATCAACTCACTTTCCAAAGTGCTAACTATTGGCATATGTGCAAGAGTATGATGACATGATGATATTGTATGTTGTCATTGATGCCAATATGCTAAGAAGTGAACCGGTATATTGAAGTTAAGCAACTAGCAAAGAGAACCGGTATGGTGGTGTAAACCGATATATGTGCAATAAGTGAAGTGGTATACTTGTCCAAGTGAACCGGTATGATGTTGTGAACTGGAACCGGTATGTCAGAACGAGAATTGGTACATGGAATGTGGTAGGACTACCGGTTGGTAGCCTTAGCTTCAGGGTTTCCAGTTGAAGTGTTCCAAGCCTGTGCGATTCAACCAATGACATTGTGTGATGAGTTAGCATTATAATGGAGATCAGATCATGTTGCCACGTCAGTCTTGTGCACGTGAAGGATCTTGCATGAAGGAGATTGATCCTATCTACCTCGAGAATGTGTGAAGTCTCTGCAAACGATGGAGAACGCGTGATGGGTTATCGCCTCCATGAAGCGGTGAAGAACGAACGATGGAGAATGTCTTGAGATCTGTTCAAGACTGTTGTATTCAAATGCAAAGTGTTCAATGGTCAGGATTGAACCAATCAATTGCTCAACCTAAGTTTTTAGGGTTTAGGGTTTATGCTGCCGACCTATCTATGTTTTATAAGGTCGATGTTGTGTTTCATGTTGAGGTTGTTGGAAAATGTTGTGTGTGTATCTAAGTGCAGAGATACGTGATTCTTGCCAGACTAGATGAGAGGATTGATACCTACATAGTGTGTGTGCAGAAGGAAGGAACTAAAGCGGATTTGCATTGGCATTGTGTGCTATTCCCAGATCATTGTAATACCTGTTGATCTTTAACTACTTCAATAGATGGAAAATCCCTTAACTGGGTAGCTTTAACCAGCTTGTTGTAAATCCTTTAATAGGGTGACTCAAAGCCATTGAGTTCATAAAATCCTCTAACAAGGTAACCTCTAACAGGGTTTAACCCCTAACCAGGTATTTTGGCCATCCCTTAACTAGGTGATCCCTAATAGGATCAGTTCCTAACAGAACCTATTGTAACAGTCTTTAATTGGACTAGGCTTCTAACAGAGCGGACTTCAAAAGAGTTCAAATCAACTTGTGGATATTCATCCCCACCGTGGTTTTCCCAGTTGGGTTTCCACGTGAAAAATATGTGTGTCATGTGTGATACCTCTTTCATGTGATGCTTTGTTGTTCTCTATCAAGCGGTGAATCATGTTATAATAGTAAGTTATTAAATTTCTGATGATAGACTATCTGTTTATGCATAAGGAAAAAATGGAAATGAGGAAGTAGGTTGTGTGGAAAGCAAAGAAGTTTGACCAGTTCATGTCTTTCATAGTTGCACTGTGTTTAACCAGTAGTAGTCTAGTTTGAACTAGTGTTAGAGATTGCCAGTAATTTATAGTCTGCAATCAAACCGGTTAGGAAATTTGTTTTGTACCTATACTGATTCACCCCCCCCTCTCAGTACCATTTTGGTACTCAACATTCATCATTGAATTATCAATTGGTATTAGAGCATCCTCTAGGTCCTCTGTGTTGTAAGCTTAACCACTTGAGGGAAAGATCCTATTGTAATGATGAAGAGGGAAGGTCCAAAGTTCAACAAAGATAACTTTAAAATATGGAAGGACAGAATGAAGATATACATTAGAAGCATGGGTGCTCAACATTGGAGCTATGTTGAGAATGTTTATGCTATCCCTACCAGTACTGTCACCGATGACCAAAAGATAGAGTTTCAGGAGAATGGGCAAGTCATGGAAGCCCTAATCAGTAGCTTATCTAACATTAAGTTTATTGATGTCTAGGATAAAGACAATCCCAAAGAAGTATGGGATACTCTTGAGAGTATCTATGGCGGTGATGAGCATGTAAAACAAGCTAAGGAAGAAAGCCTTAGAGGGAAGTTTGAAGACATGTGGATGGTTGAAGGTGAGACCATTCAACAATATGGAATACGAATCAAAACCATTGTTGGAGATATCAAGAGTGCAGGTGGTAAAATGGAAGATTCCACCATTGTTAGCAAAGTTTTGAGATCTCTATTACCGGCCTATGCAATAAGGGTTGTTGCTATTCGGGAGTTGAGATCAATAGACAAGACTAAGGTATCCCTAGACTCCATCATTGCAAAATTAACAGCCTATGACATAAATAGTTTTGATGGAAGTGTTCAGAAGACTGAATCAATTTTTAGAGCATCTGCTGCACCATCCAGAAAAGGAAAAGAAGCAAGAACTAGTGGTGAACCAAGACAGAGCAGAGAAATGGATGATGAGGAGATTCTGATGGAATTTGAAGCTCTTCTTGCCAAGAGACTTTCTAAGGGAACCAAAAAATATAGAGGTGAGCTTCCTTTGAAATGCTTCTCTTGTAACCGGATAGGACACATAGCTATAAACTGTCCTAATGGTGATAGCAAGGACAAACTAGAAAGGTTCAAGAAATTCAAAGGAGGAAACCAGAGAAACTATTTTGTAGCAGTTGATGAAGGTGTCACAGATGAGGAATCAGAAGATGAAGAACATGAAGCTATTGTGTTGGTTGCAGTCAAGGAGGATGTGTTAGACAAGAAGGCTCTTGTCTCCCGCTTTGATAATTCCAATGAGTGGATTATTGACAATGGTTGCTCTCACCATATGACTGGTGATCGGAGCAAGTTTATATCCTTGGAAGAGTATGATGGTGGTGTGGTTCACTTTGGTAATGATGCACCATGTATGGTGAAAGGCAGAGGGTCCATCTCTCTAAATGGAAAGAGTAGTGCTGACAATGTGTATTGGGTGGAAGGTCTCAGACATAATATATTGAGTGTTGCCTAGCTAAATGATGGTGGAATCACTCTGGAATTCAAAAATGGAGTCTACAAAATCAAAGGAAAGAATGGTGAACTGATGGCCACCGGTATGCAGACCAAAGGTAACTTATTTCAGCTAAATGCAAATGTAAGTACATGTCTTATGGCTAAGTTTGATGATAGATGGATATGGCATAGGAGACTCTTCCATGTAAACATTGATAACATTGTGAAGGTCAGTAAAACCAAGGCAGTTAGAGGATTACTTATGTTGAGCAAACTGAAAAATCCTTTGTGCAGAGAGTGTCAATTGGGGAAAATGTCTTCCTCAACCTTCAAAGGTAAATATTTCACTGCTGACAATTTACTTGATCTTGTGCATACTGATTTGTGTGGTCCTATGAAGACTAGGAGTGTGCAGGGAGATAGGTATTTTATGATTCTTACAGATGATTTCTCAAGATTGACGTGGGTCACATTCTAGAAGGACAAATTTGAAGCTTTTGGAAATTTCAAAGCCTTCAGAGCACTGGTAGAAAAGAAAAGTGGTAGAAGAATCAAATGCCTTAGAACTAATCAAGGAGAGGAATTCACTTTTGATGAATTTAACAAATATTGTGAAGAAAATGGCATCAAGAGGCAATTGTCTACCCCGCGGACTCCACAGTAGAATGGCCTAACAGAGAGGAACAACCAGACTATGGTTGAAGCGGCTAGAACTATGTTGATCCAAGGAAAGGTCGCTCACACCTTTTGGAGAGAAGCAGTGAGAACTACAGTCTACACAATGAACCGAGTACTCATCAAGAAAGGAAAGGATAAGACTCCTTATGAGTACTGGACTGGTAAGACACCAGTGGTAAGCTACTTCACAGTGTTTGGTAGTAAATGTTATATCAAGAGGAGTGAACATCAGAGCAAGTTTGATGCCAAATGTGATGAGGGAATATTCCTAGGGTATTCCACTAAGAGAAAAGCTCTCAAATGTTTCAACAATAGGACTCAGAGAATTGTTGAAAGTATCAATGTTAGGGTTGATGAAAACTCTGAGAAATCTGAGGAAACTGACAGAGAGCATGAAGGAGATGAACTGGTAGTAACCTTCTGGGAACCGATTGCAAATTTGCCCAATACAAGCAACTGTGCTTCTACACCGGTAGATGCTGATGAAGATGAGGATGATGAAGAAAAGAAAGAGGAAGCTGTTAAGAATATACCTAGGTATGTCAAACTCAATCATGATCCAAAGCAGATCATAGGAGACAAAGATGTAGGAATTCTTACAAGAAGAAAAGTCAGAGAAAACTCATGTATGATCTCTGAATTTGAGCCTAAATCATTGAAAGAGGCACATAAAGATGAAGATTGGATCAAGGCAATGGAAGAGGAACTTTATCAGATAGAAAAGAATGGTACATGGTCCTTGGTACCCAGACTAGAGCATAAAAATGTCATTGGTACCAAATGGGTTTTCAGAAATAAGTTGAATGAAGATGGGACAATGATAAGAAACAAAGCTAGACTGGTGTGTAAGGGGTATGCTCAAGAAGAAGGAGAAGACTATGGAGAAACCTTTGCTCTGGTAGCCAGATTGGAGGGAGTTCGTATGCTTCTTGCATATGCAACTTTTAAATGATTCAAGGTATACCAAATGGATGTAAAATCTACATTCCCAAATGGAATACTTGAAGAGGAGGTGTATATAGAGCAACCAAATTGGTTTTCCCTATCAGAAGACAGTGACATGGTGTGTAGGCTACATAAAGCCTTGTATGGACTAAATCAGGCACCTAGAGCTTGGTATGAACGCTTGCACTCCCATCTTGTGAAGATTGGATTTAAAAGAACAAGTGAAGATAGCAATATCTACTTGAAATCAGAAGGAGATCAGATTCTGATCTGTGAAGTGTTTGTTGATGACATCATCTTTGGAAGAGATGACAAGATGAGTCATAATTTTGCCGATGAGATGAAGAAGGAATTTGAGATGTCACTCATAGGGGAGATTAAGTTCTTCATTAGACTGCAGGTTCAACAAATGAAAGATGGAATCTTTATTGCTCAGCCCAAGTATGTCAAAGAGGTGTTGAAGACCTTTGGCATGGAAGATAGTAAACTGGTTGGTACACCAATGGTGACCAGTTGTAAACTATCAAAAGAAGATGACTCAACATTGGTAAATGAGAAGGAATACCGATCAATGATTGGTAAGTTGCATTATGTAGTGCATAATAGACCAAACATTGCACATGCAGTGGGTATTACCGCGTGCTTTTAGAAAAGCCCAAGAGAATCCCACTTGGTAGCAGTCAAGTGGATTCTTAGATATTTGAAAGGAACTATTGACTATGGGTTATGGTATCCATACAATAATGAGTTCAACCTGAAAGTGTTCACAGATGCTGATTGGACTGGTAATGTAGATGACCGGAAGAGCACAACTGGTGGTGCATTCTTTCTCGGTGGTAGACTGGTCTCATGGACAAGTAAAAAGTAGAGTTGTATCTCTCAGTCTATAGCAGAAGCGGAGTATGTTGCAGCTTTTATGAACTGTACCCAAACTATTTGGATGAAGCATGTATTGAATGGCTTCAAAGTTCCTGTATCTAAACCGGTAAGTATATTCTATGACAATACAAGTGCAATTAACATTTCCAAGAATCCAGTTTTACATGCTAGAACCAAGCACTTTGAACTCGAGTATCATTTCTTGAGGGAAAAGGTTCAGAACAAAGAGGTGGCATTGGAACATGTTCCCAGTAAGGAGTAGTTAGCAGACATATTCACCAAGCCTCTACTGAAGGCTACTTTTACCTATCTAAGAGGTGAATTAGGGGTGCTGCCCCTTCAAGAGGTGAACTAAAAGTATCTGCTCCATATCAGTCAGGTATTGTAGTGTCTAATCTTTTTTAGGATTGATGTGTTGAAAGATGCTACTCCTCAGGGGGAGCAACATAGTGGAACAAGGAAGCTTGTGCCTCCACTTTGGCATTGTTGTCAAAGGGGGAGAAGATGTGAAGTGGGGAAGATATCTACAACAATAGGGAGAAGACGTGATGCTAAGTGATATCTTTGTATATTGCCATCAATGCCAAAGGGGGAGATTGTTGGGATATGTGCAAGAGTATGATGACATGATGATATTGTATATTGTCATTGATGCCAATATGCTAAGAAGTGAACTGGTATATTGAAGTTAAGCAGCTGGCAAAGAGAACCGATATGGTTGTGTAAACCGGTATATGTGCAATAAGTGAAGCGGTATGCTTGTCCAAGTGAACCGGTATGATGTTGTGAACTGGAACCAGTATGTCAGAATGAGAACCGGTACATGGAAAGTGGTAGGACTACCATTTGGTAGTCTTAGCTTCAGGGTTTCTGGTTGAAGTGTTCCAAGCCTGTGTGATTCAACCAATGACATTGTGTGATGAGTTAGCATTATAATGAAGATTAGATCATGTTTCCATGTCAGTCTCATGCACGTGAAGGATATTGCAAGAAGGAGACTGATCCTATCTACCTTGGGAATGTGCGAAGTCTTTGCAAATGGTGGGGAACGCGTGATGGGTTATCGCCTCCATGAAGTGGTGAAGAACGAACAATGGAGAATGTCTTGAGATCTATTCAAGACCATTGTATTCAAATGCAAAGTGTTCAATGGTCGGGATTGAACCGATCAATTGCTCAACCTAAGTGTTTGGGGTTTAGGGTTTATGCTGCCGACCTATTTGTGTTCTATAAGGTCGATGTTGTGTTTCATGTTGAGGTTGTTGGAAAATGTTGTGTGTGTATCTAAGTGCAGAGATACATGATTCTTGCCAGACCAGATGAGAGGATTGATACCTGCATAGTGTGTGTGCAGAAGGAAGGAACTAAAGTGGATCTGCATTGGCATTGAGTGCTATTACCAGATCATTGTAATACCTGTTGATCTTTACCTACTTCAACAGATGGAAAATCCCTTAACCAGGTAGCTTTAACCAACTTGCTGTAAATCCTTTAACAGGGTGACTCAAAGCCATTGAGTTCATAAAATCCTCTAACAAGGTAACCTCTAATAGGGTTTAACCCCTAACCGGGTATTCTAGCCATCCCTTAACCGGGTGATCCCTAACAGGATCGATTCCTAATAGAACTTGTTGTAACAGTCTTTAATCGGACTAGGCTTCTAACAAAGTGGACTTCAAAAGAGTTCAAATCAGCTTGTGGGTATTCATCCCCATCGTGGTTTTTCCCAGTTGGGTTTCCACATGAAAAATATGTGTGTCATGTGTGATGCCTCTTTCATGTGATGCTTTGCTGTTCTCTATCAAGCGGTGAATCAGGTTATACTAGTAAGTTATTACATTTCTAATGATAGATTATCTGTTTATGCATAAGGAGAAAATGGAAATGAGGAAGTAGGTTGTGCAGAAAGCAAATAAGTTTGACCAGTTCATGTCTTTCACAGTCACACTGTGTTTAACTGGTAGTAGTCTGATTTGAACCGGTGCTAGAGATTGCCAGTAATTTACAGTCTGCAATCAAACCGGTTAGGAAATTTTTTTTTTACCTATACTGATTCACCCCCCCCCTCTTAGTACCAGTTTGGTACTCAGCATTCATCATTGAGTTATCACTAACTTGTCTCAAAAGTTCCTCTTTGTCATGTTACATGTGAATCAAATCTATTTTAAGCATATCATTTTCATAACCAAGCCTTTGAGATTCATCTGATCTTTCATTTAGTCTTCTGGCCAAATCTTCTTCATTCCTCTTTCTATCTTCAATATCCTTGCATAGTCTCATGGTTAAATCTTGCATCTCATTCTTCATGTTACTGTTCTCTTGTCTCAATTTGTCTGCAATATCTCTAAGAGTTTCTTTTTCTTTGTCATCGTGATTTTGCAATTGCACATGTAATTCTTTTCTCTTATGCTTTGCTATAACCAGGATATCTTGAAGTGCTTTGATAAATTCCCGAGCAGTTCTAAGTTCATCTTCCAGTTTGATATTCTTCAATTTTTTTGTATCAGAATCTTCAAGAGCTCCTTCCAACTGTTGTCTCAAGCTTTCCATTGATACTGGTTTCAGAATCTTCCTCAAGATGTTAGGCTTCTACAAATAGAGGACTAGGCTCTGATACCAATTGTTAGATACTTGACCAGTTCCAAAGACACTGAGAGGGGGGGTGAATCAGTGTCTAACTGATTAATGAAATATTTAAACTTGTTTGCAATTTCACAACCCAAATTAATGTACCGGTAAACAAGCAATAAAGCAATAAAGAGAAATAATAGTATTACCATCAATGCACACCATAACACAAATATTTTGGCGAGGAAACCCGATAGGGGAAAAACCTCGGTGGGATTTGTGACCCACAATATTTACTCACTGGTCAATATGAATAAATATTACTTATACAATAGGGGAAAGGCCAATAGCCTAGAGCTCAATGCTCAATAATAAAAATGAGTCACACTGACTACAAAATTGGATGATTAAATCCAATGACAATGTATTGCTCAAAATAACATCTGCAATGTTGGATTCAGTACCAGTTTAAGCTTTGTCAAATACCTCTTCCATAAACCTTTCTTCACTCTGCTCTACTCTTATTTCCTCATCAAAAATTATTACATCGAAATGCATATACAGATATTCACTCTCATATTCATTACCTAATTACATAATCTTCTTCTCCAAAATGACCTAGAAGATCTCATACATATATGAGTCTTTACAATACATCATGTCAACTACAAATAATTAATTACATTACAATATAATTCGCATAAACAAAAAATTATCTTATGTTAGCCTGGGTGCCGGTATGATTCATTGACGGTGTAAATTGGATTCCAGTGTAAATGAACTTTGTGTAGCTGTCGGTGCCGGTATGCGAAGTCTATTGCCGGTGTAACTTGTGAACCACATTACCGGTTGGTTGCCATCAATGAAAACATAAAAAATTCTCATCTGAGTGTATAATGCCAACATGTCTTTCCCTTTCACTCTTTCTCTCTGAATTTATACATAAAATATTGACATTTATATTTGTCTTTTTCCTTTCTTATGCTTTAAGTTATATTTTATGTATATATTGGCGGGATGTTTGAGAGTGGTTTAAGATCTCTAGGAATTATAATGCAGATTCTAGTTTTTAGAGTATTCATATAAATTTCAGACTTAGTCAAATTTTAGTAATCAACATGTTTGTTTCAACATTCTCTCTCTGGTCTCTCCCTCTCTTTCCTTGCATTCCCCCTCTCACTTTCTTCTTCAACTCCTATCTCTCTCCCTCTCTCATATTTCTCCCTCTATCTCCTTCTTTTGCACTTGGGCTTTCTCTCCCTCTAGTCTCTCCCTCTAGTCTCTCCCTCAACCCCCACCTTCCACCCTCTCTTTCTCACTCTTTGCCTCCCTCTCTTCACCTCTCTTTCTCTCTGTGGTTGATGAAAAAAAAAATACTAGAGAGAGAGAGAGAGAGAGAGAGATCAGAGAAAGAGAGAGATTAAGTGAGAGAGGGAGGGAGGGGTTGAGGAAATGAGAGAGCCCAAGTGAGAGAGATCGAGGGAGGTAGAGGATGATGAAAAGAGAGGGAGAGACCTAAGAGAAAGAAAGAAAGAGAGGAGAGAAATGAAGGGGGTTGATGAAAAGAGAGAGAGAGAGAGAGAGAGAGAGAGAGAGAGAGAGAGAGAGAGAGAGAGAGAGAGAGAACCTAACTCTGAGAGGGGAAGAGATAGGGGAAGGTAGGGGTTGAGAAAAAGAGAGGGAGAGACTTGAGAGAGAGATAGCCCTACCTCTCTCTCTCTCTCACAACCCCTTCCTTTCTCCCTCTCTCTCAATTAAGCACTCTCTCTCTCTCTCTATCAACCTGTCCCTTCCTACCTACCTCTCTCTCACATGGGATCTCTCTATCTCTATATCTAGTCTCTTCCTCCCTCCCTCTCTCTCAATTGGTATTTCTCTCTCTTCTCTTACCCATTTTACATCCCATCCTCTCTCTCACTTAGGATCTCTCTCTTAGGTATTTCTCTTTATCTTTAAGGTTAGGCTTGGAAGGGAGAGAGGGAGAGGGAAGAGAGGTGATGAGGGAGGGAGAGAGGGAAAGATAGAGTGAGAGGGAAAGAGAGAGTGAGAGGGAAAGAGAGGGTGAGAGGGAGAGATACTTGAGAGAGAAATAGAAAGGGAGCAGGAGAGAGAGGGAGAGAATGTGAGAGAGAAAGGGGAGGGAAATAATGGAAGGGAGAGAGGGAAAGAGAAGAGAGAGTATGGGTGAGGGAGAGAGGGAATGAAGGAAAGAGGGTAAGAATAGGAGAGATAGATACCAGAGAGAGAGGGAGGGGGAAGGAGAGAGGGAGAAAATGGGAGAGACACCTGAGAGGGGGGGAAAGAGAGAGAGAGGGGGGAGAGAAATAATGGGAGGGAGAGAGAGAAAGAGCTAAAGAGAGGGAGAGAATGGGAGAGGGAGACACTAGAGAGAGAGAGAGGGAGAGAGTGAGAAAGAGATACTTAAGAGGGTGAGAAAAAGATAGACCAAGTGAAAGAGGTAAATAGAGGGAGAGATACTTGAGTGAGGGAGGAAAAGAGAGGCGAAAAATTGGGGGGAAAGAGAGAGACACCCTAGAGAGGGAGGGAAATAATGGGAGAGACCTAAGACAAGGAGGGAAAGACTGGGAGAGAGAGAGAGAGAGAGAGAGAGAGAGAGAGAGAGAGAGAGAGAGAGAGAGAGAGAGAGAGAGATGATGAATACTAAGAGGGGGGGGGGGTGAATTAGTATACCAAAAAATACTAAACTCAAACACTTAAACAGTTTAACAGTAAACCGGTATAACAGTTTTACTAACAAACCTATTAACACAAATGAAAACCAAATAGAAAATAAGGCATTCACCCATAGAAGCACAATCAACATAACACAAGAGATTTTGACGTGGAAACCCAAATGGGAAAAACCATGGTGAGATGAAACTCACAAGTAACTATCTGCAGGATAGTAACTAGACCGGTTAAGGTCATACAATGTTCTTTACCAGAACAAATCCTATTAGGAATCTCAATCTCTGTTAGGAGATAAGTCCGATTAAAGACTACCTTGTGAGAGGATTTTAGATCCATAGTTGTGAACCACCTTGTTAGAGGATTTACAAAGGCTTTGCTAGGCCTACCCGATTAAGGGTTTCAGACTTGTCGAAGATGTGAGTAATCAACAAGTGAGTGATCTAAATACTAGCACAGTATGTTTGGTTAGATCCTTGATAGCTCATTGTTAATGCATTTCAGCATTACTTCAGTCTTCAAAATCTCCACACTCTATTTCTTCACATAGACCTAATCTTCTTCTGTGATCGCACATGCAAAAACCTCATCAACCAGACAAAACCCTAACAAACTTTAAAACCCTAGACATGATGTCCTTATAAAGGAATCTAATTTCATGTCGGTCCAATAGGATTACATTGCAAGTTCCTAGGTTCAGAGCATCTGGACACATTTGGTAACATGGCACAAAATCACCGCCAAAGTGTTGGTGGATAATAGCTCATCACAAAAATAATACTGGTTGGTAACTCATCACAGAGTAATACCGGTTCATACATTTACCTATTACTAGTTCACATATTTTACCGATTATCGGTTCACACATTTTACCAATTACTGGTTTCTCAAAATGAAGACTGGGAAAAATGATAACAACCGCTTTGTTTCTTTGTACCCCTTTGGGATCCTTGAACCACTTGAGGTTTTCATACCGCTTGGGTCTTCATACCACCTGCTTGGGTCTTCATACCCCTTGAGATCAGTAAACACTTTCTGCAAAACACCGATAGTCTAAAGACTATAATACATAATACCAGTTGGAACAAATACCGGTTGAGCATAACTCATACATACAAAAAGTGATCTCAAAGCAAGTGTGTGTCCATCAATGAGAATCACAACATCATCATAAAAAATGCCAACAATCTCCCCCTTTGGCATTGATGGCAACACTTAGGAAAGTTTTTGACATCTAAGTGTTTTACAACAAAAATATGCCATAATCAAAATTACTCCCCCTAAGCTTATACACTATCCCTTTTTGTAGAAAATATACATAACAAAGATAAACACGAAAGTATACATAACATGCATCAAAATTTTAAATACAGAATACTACTCCCCCTTTTCCAACAATGACAAAGTATTGTAGAATAACCCTTGTTTCTCATTATCATTAAAATAATAAGTGTTTATGACAGTAATGAGTGAAACTTATAAAAAACTGATTTAAAATCCTACATAAAGGTCTTCATGGATAAAGACCATGACTCAAACAATGAGGTGGCAAACTCACTTTCCATTTGCATCTAGGAAACCTGTTCTTCCATGGCATCCAAGGTACTCATCTCTTGAGTGACCATTAAGGCATCTAGATTGAGATAACATTTCTGAAGTATTTGCAGTCTTGGTAGTAGAACTAGTTGAAGTTCCTACAAATCTCTGGTCCGGTTGGTGATCTCCAACTCTATTCTAGTAGTCTGGAGTTGAAACTAGTGAAGGGTTTGCCCATATGTGGTGAAGGAATCATAGGGCGTCTTGAAGGTTCTTATATATGCTTGTAAGTCAGATTGCAACTTTTCCTTCTGTGCAAGCACATCATCACAAAATAGATGGGGTTGGCTTATCTTACTGAGAAATAGTTTCCCCTCATCCAGAGCATCTCTTATGTCCTTATGTTCTTTTTGAAGTTCAAACCAAAGCTCGTTTAATTTCTTCACTAAGGAAGTGTTTAGTGCCTTTTGATGCTTCTTTTGTGCATTGGCTTTAGCAACATCTTCCAGGCATTGTACCTGCTCCTCTACAACTGTGCCTAAAAGTTTCAGTTGGGTCAGGGAGGAATCGGTACTGGGGAGGTTGGTACCAGGAATCAAACTGGTAAGAGTTTCCATCACAGTTTGAATATCATCTTGTTCCTTCTTCCTCCTTAGTGCTTCCAGTTGCTCTTGGGCAAGCTTAATGCTTTGCATCATCTTCGTTTCATTTGCAGATTGGAGGTCAATGGGATTGGTAATGTCAGTCTATTTGGCTTGACTACTGGTTGCCTTTGGGGTTTCCATTTGTGTGCTCTTTGCCACTTCCTCCTTCTCTTTGGCTCTTTGCTTTTCTTCTTCAGCCTTCTGTTGCTCCTCCGCTTCTTTCTTTCTCTTTTCTTCTTCCTTTTTTCTATCTTCTTCTTTCTACTTCTCTTCTTCTTTCTTCTTCTCCTCTTCCTGTTTCCTCTTCTCTTCCTCTTTTCTCTTCTCCTCTTCCTATTTCTTTTTCTCCTCTTCCTATTTCTTCTTTTCGTCTTCCTTTTTCTTCTTCTCCTCTTCCTCTTTCTTCTTCTTCTTTTCCTTTTTCTTCTTCTCCTCTTCCTTTTTCTTCTTATCCTCTTCCTTTTTCTTCTTCTCCTCTTCCTTTTGCTTCTTCTCCTCTTCCTCGTTATTCTTTTTCTCTTTCTTCACTTCCACTTTATCAGCCTTTTCTTTGTCTTGTTTTTCTTTGTCCACTCTCTCTTTGTCAGCCTTGTCCTTTGCTGCATCCAGAGTGACATTTTCACCATCCAAAGCATCAATGTCAATAGGGTCCATTTGTTCAATGACCGGTTCTCCTTCACTGTCATACACCTCATCCAGTTTTCCAGTTTCTGGTTCTTGCTCAGCCTTCTTGTTGGCTTCGGACACTTGGTGAAAGCTCAGACCGACTTTGGCATGCGAGTGAGTATCTTTTAACACTTTAGGGACTTTCCCTTCCAATAGCAAGAGTCTTCTTCTTCTCATGAAGAAGAGGCCTTTGTACTTTTCCATAACTTCATAGAGTTCTGAATTTGACACATCAGGAAAATATTGTGCAAAAATTTCTTCTCTTATTTCTTGTTCCTTTTCTATGGCAATGCACCATTTGTTATCTAAAGAATTATATAAAGAATCTAGTGTCACAGAACTAATTTCTGATGGCGACCGGTCATTAATACATAAATATTGAATAACTTCCTATTCAACTTCCTCCTTTTCATTGTCATTAAAATCATCAAAATGATCTATTAAATCACTAAGCACTTTTCTCCTAATATTCTTGATAGTTATTTGACAATGTGTCAAAGGTTTGTAAGTGGAAATGTCTATATTTACCGGTGTTGATGATGTCGGTTCATTGCTGGTTGTCTTTGTCTTCTTCCTCATTTGCCTAGTCTTTTTAGGCTGTACCTTAGGTTCTGTATCCTTTGAGTCTGGTGAGGTGTTCTTAGTTTTCCACTTCCTTTCAAAGACCTTGGTAGGTGCAAGTTTCGATATCTTCTTTGCCAGTGACAGTTTGGTCACTTTAGGACTTGTTGAAGTAACCGATGACACTGCCTTTCCTTTCTTTACTGAAGGTTCTTCAACCGGTGTTACCCTCTCCAAATAGGTTCTGGTTCTCTTCTTCTTAGGATCAAGAGACGAGGAAAGGATGGTAGAAGCATACCCGTCTAGCATGTCATACATTACCTCATATCCCATGGGGTCATTTCCATCTTAATGACTTTCCTTAGGGTTGGCACATCTCCAACATTAAAGAAATCAGTGATGACATGAATAGCTTCTGGTGTGACATCATGTGCGTGCTCAAGATAAATTTTGTCACCGCGCACTCTGCTTAGAATGATGCGGATGTGATCTTCTATAAATTATTCAAGGAAATAGACCGTATTGTGTAGTTTCTTTCTTTTTAGGATGCTGTATTCTGGTTCGATCTTCTTGTCCTTCCTGCAAAATAAACTTAACTGAGAATGGATCACTAGAGATCCTAGGTCTTCTATTTTGCAATCAATATAATCTAAAATACGTTCCTCAACTATAACACCAGTAGTTATCTGGGATATGGCATTGTATTTTGCCTTTCGTTGGATGAAATCTACTGAATCATCAGGTGCACTAGAACTAGAGTGTGATGAAGAAGCCATGATAAAAGCATAAACAAGAATTTTTGATAAATACCTTCAGAAATCCGCAATTTAGGGTTTGCAACTTTAGCTTCACCACACACTACTTTGGTTGCTGGATTACCGCTTTGTGTTCTTCACTCGATTGATTGATATTATCTCCAGGTTCTTCTTTCAAAGTTTTGAAATCTCTCTGAATCGCAAGACAAATCACCTTTTGTCACTCTACACTTGAAAATTTCTTTGCTCAAAAACTGATAAGTGAAAATGACTTGAAAATCCCTTTTAAATGAATTCTTCACCTACCATAATAAATGCTCCACCATTAGGGTGTAAACCATAATTTGCCTTTTACCATTTCTGGTCTTCTACCATTTGACAGGTATTACATACTGGTTAAGGTCTTTTACTAGTGTAAACCGGGGGTTCGAAACATTTCACCAATTTGCTCCCCCTAAGGGTTTTTTGAAGCTTAGTTTTCTGGTTCAACGACTTTCACACTAGGTGCAGAAATCGGTTCTTCTTGTGATACTTCTTCAGGTTTCTTCTTCCATGTTGTCTTCATATCTGCTTGAATAGTTTCAACATCAATATTTCCTTCTAGAGTGACCGATATATCATTTGATATGCTCTTTCTTATTCTGCAGGTTCTGGCAGGGTGTCCTGGTTTGTTGCAATGATAGCAAACCATTCTAGGTGTTCTCCATGGTCCATTGTTCATTCTACCATTCTTCCTTCTGCATATTGCAGCAGTGTGACCATGACCATGATAGATCAAGTATGTTTCTCTCCAACCGATTTCCGCTTGATAGCCACCACCACCCGACTGATGGTCATAGGCATTATACTAGTTTGGATTATGGTTCATAGAGGATTTAGGAAAAACTCCTTGACTCCTTTGAGGATATCTTCCAGTGTTGTGTATAACAGACCTGCATTAAAATGCTCTATGCCCAAACTTTTTGCATGCATAAAAGTTACCATTGAATCTATTTGATCTAGGCTTATTGTTTAGAAAGTAGGGAAAATTATTGTAAGTCTTACTTCTACATACATTGGTACTGTGTCCTTCCTTAAGACAATTAAATAAAACAAGTTTGAACTTTTGCTTACCTTTATCCTTTGGTGCCAGTTGCTTCTTTGATGCTCCATCTTTTTTTCCAGAGGTCTCACCTTCCTCATAACCAGAAAAACCAAGTCCAGTGGTATTCTTTACCGGTTTTGTTGATTCAAGCTTTTATTCTAGCTTAGCAATGCTCTTATTGAATTTGGCAAGTATTTCCTTTGACTCAGTGAGTTCTTTGGAAATAGTAGCATTGGATTCCTTCAAGGTTGCATTCTTAGAAATAGCCATGTTTAGTTCACCTTGCATTTCTTCTTTTTCTACTTTACTCTCTTGGAGATGAGCGGTAAGTGCACTGATTTCTTGCTTCAACTTGGAGATCTCATGATCTTTGTCTTTTACTAGATCTTCAGCTTTCCTCCGGTTCTCAAGCTCTTGACACATTCTGATAGTCACTCCTTCTAGTTCCCTTCTTAGGTCAGCATTAGATTCATTCAGTTTTTCAACTTCTTCGACTAGGGCTTCCATGTCTGCTTCATCAGAGGAACTATTTTTAGTAAGCTCCATCAGTTTTTCAGCATGCTCTCTTCTCTTTGCTAGAGAGGCTTTGTATTTGATTTTGAGTTCATCAAAGGCTTTCTCAGTCTGAGTGAGACAATGAGTAAGCTCCCTCACAGTGTATTCTCCCATATCTCCTTCCAAGTGGTTAAACTTATAGAAAGGTTGGCTTTGATACCAATAGATGAATACTAAGAGGGGGGGGGGGGGGGGGTGAATTAGTATACCAAAAAATACTAAACTCAAACACTTAAACAGTTTAGCAATAAACCGGTATAAAAATTTTACTAACAAACCGGTTAACACAAATGCAAACCAAACAACAAATAAGGCATTCACCCACAGAAGCACAATCACCATAACACAAGAGATTTTGACATGGAAACCCAAATGGGAAGAACCACGGTGAGATGAAACTCACAAGTAACTATCTGCAGAATAGTAACTAGACCGGTTAAGGTCATATAATGTTCTTTACCAGAACAGATCTTGTTAGGAATCTCAATCTCTGTTAGGAGATAAGTCCAATTAAAGACTACCTTGTGAGAGGATTTTAGATCCACAATTGTGAGCCACCTTGTTAGAGGATTTACAAAGGCTTTGCCAGGCCTACCCGGTTAAGGGTTTCAGACTTGTCGAAGATGTGAGTAATCTAAATACTACTATAGTATGCTTGGTTAGATCCTTGATAGCTCATTGTTAATGCATTTCAACATTACTTTAGTCTTCAAAATCTCCACACTCTGTTTCTTCACACAGACCTAATTTTCTTCTATGATCGCACATGCAAAAACCTCATCAACCACATAAAACCCTAACAGCCTTTAAAACCCTAGACATGATGTCCTTATAAACGAATCTAATTTCATGTCGGTCCAATAGGATTACATTGCAAGTTCCTAGGTTCAGAGCATCTGGACACATTTGGTAACACGACACAGAATCACCGCCAAAGTGTCGGTGGATGATAACTCATCACAAAAATAATACTAGTTGGTAACTCATCACAGAATAATACCGGTTCATACATTTACCTATTACTAGTTCACATATTTTACTGATTATCGGTTCACACATTTTACCAATTACCGGTTTCTCAAAATGAAGACTGGGAAAAATGATAACAACCACTTTGTTTCTTCATATTGCTTTGGGATCCTCAAACCGCTTGAGGTCTTCATACCGCTTGGGTCTTCATACCGCCCGCTTGGGTCTTCATATTGCTTGAGATCGGTAAACACTTTCTGTAAAACACCAATAGTCTGAAGACTATAATACATAATACTGGTTGGAACAAATATCGGTTGAGCATAACTCATACATACAAAAAGTGATCTCAAAGCAAGTGTGTGTCCATCAATGAGAATCACAACATCATCATCAAAAATGCCAACAAGAGAGAGAGAGAGAGAGAGAGAGAGAGAGAGAGAGAGAGAGAGAGAGAGAGAGAGAGAGAGAGAGAGAGAGAGAGAGAGAGAGAGAGAGAGAGAGAGAGAGAGACTGGAGAGATAGAGAGGGAGAAAGAGGGGAGGGAGAAAGAAGGGGTGTGTCTGTGGGAAATAGAGATAGAGAGAGATAGGTAAGGATGGATGGGGAGATAGAGAGGAAGATGGAGGGGGAGGAAGAGAGGGAGAGGAAGAAGGGGGATGGAGGGAGATGATGTGTGTGTGTGTGTGAGAGACAAGGGTAAGGACGGATAGGGAGAGGAAGGGAACCAAAGGAAGAGAGGGAGAGAAGAAGGGAGGGAGGGAGATGATGTGTGTGTGAGAGAGATATAGAGAGAGAGAGAGAGGAAGATGTAGAGATAGATAGGGGATGGAGGAAGAAGCTGTGTGTGTGAGAGAGAAGAAGGTGTGTGTGTGTAATAGAAAAAATTACATCCTATTTAATTCAACACTACAAGTGGCACTTTCTTCCACATCATGGAAGGTCGGGTACCACCATTTTTGTCCTTTTTCCCATCGAGATCACTTTGTCACCTCTAGACTGGAATCCTACCCACCTCGCCGACCTATCATCCTCAGAACATTAGCACAATGCAGAGACATTTGCATGACATGCTAGCATCCCATGAACTTGACAGTTTGTAGGTGGCCATTTGAGCAATACGTCTATGCTAAGAAGGAACCTTAACGCCTCTGCATGCTTCCACCAACATTGATTTTTCATCTAGGGCATATATCTATTTTGTTTCAAGGCATTTTGAGGATCTTTGGCATTTTTGAGACTACTTCTTGCAAGTTGGAGCTCTTGGAAAACTCTTTTGGATAACATTCATAACTTCTCCTAAAAACAATGCCATTGTTGTAACTTTCCAAATATCTCACAACACCATTATCATAGCATCTCAGAAAGGGGATTTTCCTCATTCTCTTTTCCAATCATTGCACCATATCACTCTTCTATCTTGCATTATTTTTCTATTATCTTTATTATTCTATTTCCCTATGGTTTTACTTGGGTTGTCCATGGAGGTGGAAACACCAAAACAAGGGTCTGACTTAGGAAAAATCCAAAACACAACCCCCAACATTTTACTTCTTGTTTGTGTCTAGCTTCTCGATTGTGGGAAGAAGGTTATTTAGTAGTTGGCTTCAATCGTGGACCATCTATGAATCTCATTTATCCCCATTTTCTCAATCATTTTTTGTGTTTTGTATTATTAGCTTATTCTATTACACTTTTTCACGAGTGTTTAATATTATAAATATGTTTATTATTCTCATACAATTTATGTGCCCCATCGGTATAGGACAACAACGTGCCACACTAGTGTCCTCATTCTACATGCTTATCCTGGGGACAAAGGCTCAACAAAGCCATCTGGGAGTCTTCTTTGCAATCTCTTAGCTTACTTTGATTGTTTTCATCCCCTGACTCACCTTAGCATCAATTTGAATGAGATATCGAAGGGTGGATTGTTCTCTAGGATTCATCATCCTTAAGTTAGCAAATTTTCTCCGTTACATTTTGGTGAACCCAATGTGAACACTATTGGCAAGAGACACTGGATAGATGATCAAATGTTGTCATTGATGGAAATTGATGTTAGAAATACCATCTATAGTTCATGATTTGTTCATACCAGAAGTGTGATTGGGATTTGGTGAGGTCCGGTGAGATAGAATAGGACATCTAGTTGTATACAGTATCTTGGTTGGCATTTCATTTGTGTTGAATATTTTGTATTGCGCACCTCTAGGAAGCATCATGGATGTGTTATCTACTATATTATAGGTCTGTGTTCTCTGGTGATAATTCTTGAGTGAGTTGGAAGGTTTAGTATACAGGTTTTTTTGGTAGAATAGTATTCATTAGCAGTCTCGTGTGGATAATCATTGTGCAGATTATGTGGATCGGTTTTGGTGGTTGTAATTATGTTTGAGGATTGTAAGATGACATATGGGAAGTATGTGGACAATTCATTTAGGTAAGCATATGCATTTGAGTTCGGATTGAGTCGACTTGGGCAACACATTTCATTTGTGTGTGATGCATTTTTGGGCTGACATGTAGAAGACCTATTTTGATATTGCAGATATAAAAGTGCGATTGATATGATTATTGTGGATATCAATGGTTGTGTGGAAAGGATTTGTGAGAAATTGTGTATAGTTTCATTTGCACAAGTTAAGGATTTGTGCTTCGAAATATAGTATAATAATAGAACAAAGTAGTGTAGCAAAGCAGAGTAAGATTGAGCTTAACTAGAACTATTTTTCAGGCATTTGCAAATGCTATCCATTAGTTCATTACTTCTTGTAATCATTGCAAATGATCATAAGGCAATGAGCCTTCTGAAGTTGTAGCCCTTATTATAATTTGGGTTGTGAGATCTAAGCAGTGTGCCTAAATGCATGTGCATTCCCCTTATGTAATATTTCTATACTTCTAATAGAGTATATTAATATTATGGGTCTCAATCCCACCGTGGTTTTTCCCTTAACCAGGCTTCCATATAAAAATTCCAGTGTTATGGTGTTGTAGATATTTTCTTTACATGTTTGTATCTTTCTTTTGTTCATTTGCATTAAGTGGTTGAAGAAGTAGATTAATAATGTTAAAAATTACGGAACACTGATTCACCCACCCCTCTCAGTGTTCCTTGATTCAAATAATTGGTATCAAAGCTTAGTTCCTTGGAAGAAGCCTAACAGATTGAGGGAGACCCTATTGGAATCAAAATATTGTAGAAACAAATCTGTGAACAAGAATGCTCTGGTAGACAAGAACAAAACTGATGATAATGACAAGGCAAAGGTAGAGGAGATCAGGCAAGCATGAGAAGATGTGGGTCATAAAAGATTAATCCAAGGCAAAAAATGGATTTGCACCTAAATCCGGTGCAGGATCTTCATCTAGTAACTGCGGCATTTGGCCTTAGGGGGTAGAATTTTCATGAAAAATACTACAGAACCCCCTTGGAGAGATCTGCGATCGATCAAGGTTAAATGCATATGTTTGGAGATGACTATCCAGAACTCTTCATGCCAATCTTTCAGTTTGGTGAGTTGATTGAAGCTAAATAGGGCATCCAATTGATCCTTATTAGTGCATTTTTGCCAACTTGAAATTAGGGTTTACAAAGTTAAAAAGGGAAAATGTGAATCATTTCTTACATTGCGAGCAAAGAGTTAAAGCTGAAGAGAAAGGCAAACAAGTTATCAAGGCGATCCAAGAGCTTAAAGAAAATTTGACAAGAGTTTTTGTGCATCCGACAAACACGAGGTATTTTTAGAAGTTTATTATGAACACTAAATCTTTTGAAATGGCGTCATCTTCTATTAATAATCCTTTGGTAGTTGAAGTTTCAGAGAGGGAAAGGCCGCAATTCAAGAAGCACCCGTTTACATCAGTCAAGGATGATCCAAACAATGCCTTCTTGTCTGTGCCCTATGATGTTCTACATGTCAATAATGTAAGAGCTTATATCCACTGCAATATTGAGGAAACCAGAAATGAAGTGATTCTAGCACTTTACAACCAACACATTTAGGACAAGAATGGAAATCTTAAGTCAGAATACGAGCGATTTCAGAGGAAGGGTTTCACACAGTTCATGCATTTCCCTATGTTCGATGATGATGAATGGGTAAGATATATTCTGATCCATGTGCATGATGAATTCATCTAGTTAGACAAGCCTTACAAGATCACCAAGCAGGCCATTCATGTAGTCACATGTCTGCATCAAACTGGTGACAAGACAAGTATGAGGAAAGTAGGACACACAACGGTGACAAAGGCAACTGGTGCGTAGTTTGATAAGGTCCATGACCATTGATGATATTTGGGAGCATGATGTAAGGTTTTCATCCATGATTATCAGCTACAAGGTCTTGTAGACACCTGAAGTTAATTAAATCAATATTTAATTAATTTAAGCCCGTCAACATAATTAATTGATTTATTTGTATTATCCTTATTCTTCTCAATGTTAATCAAATCTAATTTAAATAATCGTGTCACTATTGTCCAATAATTAATTTATCAAATAAAATAAATTATTTCCCTATTCTTCTAAAGTCCCTCCAATAATTATTTCCTCTAAACCCACTGAGTTAATTAATTTTAATTAATTAACCGAATCATGTGATTTCTACAAATCACTTTTTCCTAATCCCCACTCAGCCTAATTAATTCCTCTAGAATCTCTCATAATCCAACTTATCATTATTCTCCAATTTTAAATTCCCCCACTCATGTCACATTAATCTTGAACATCTCAAATAAATTCAAATTTCTTTGAATCCCCCTATGCATCCTCACTTTGAAATTCAAATTTCTTTCCCCCCCTTTTTCCCAAGAATTTTATATTCCTTTTTATTTCTCCAATGCATCCTCGATCCATGTCACTATCTTGAATCAATCTTAGGCCTTCATAAGAAAATCAATCTTGGCCCTCCATTGGCCTCCTCCAATCTATAAATTGGAGCATCTTTCCTTCTCAAATCAATGAGTCTTCCATTTTTCTATCATCATGCTGCTAATTTCTCCTCTTATCTCCCTCTATCACATTTTTATCATTTTTGATAGTCCACTATCAAATCTTTTTTATCCATATCCATCTATCCTTGATCCAAATCTAAATCCTTAATTCATCTATCTTGTTGAGCATTCGAGAGAAATCCACATCTACAACGAGCAAAGAGCAAATCAAGTGGAGCATCAAAGGGGCGCCTTCACTTCATCAAGCTCAATCCGAGGGAGAAGACAAGTTTGTGAAGGTCTACTTGGTTTTTTGTGTTTTGAATTCTTTTATGCTTATTGTTTGATCACCTAACCATTTCATCCCCTCACTCACTTTTTCTCTTTCCATTTTGGCACGTCCGGTGGCACCCACGTCCCTAATTTGATGTTTTGCAAGTTTTTGTGTTTTGAAAAGTTGCAAGTTATGTTTCTAGTGCAAAATCTTGCACAAATTTCTATTGCGCACATAACAATTCTACTTCTTTACTCGTATGAGCATTTGTTAATTGTTTTATGGGCATGTGAGGAGGCTCGTACGAGTTTCTATCTCATTTTCTATTCTAACTTTATAGCTTCTGCTTTCTGTCTAAATTTTCTCTTCTTTCTATTAATACTCGCATGAGTTTCTATCTGATGTAGTACGAGTTTTTATTCTGCATTGTATGAGTCTATGTAGTTTTTCATATGGGTACCTAATAAAACTCATACAAGTTGTTACTTTCTACTTACTCATATGAAAAACAAAGAGGTTTTTTTTTAAAGATATGATATGAACCGAGACTTGAAATTAGGAAGGACAATATATATGAAATATAACATTAAAGTATAAGTGGCATTTCCTCTTCTCTTTTCTCTTTCTTATATTTTAAGTTATATTCCATGTATATTGTCAGGATGTTTGAGAGGGGTTTCAGACCTCTAGGAGTTATAATGCAAAATCTAGTTTCTAGAGGATCCTCCAAATTTCAAACAGACAAATTTCAAGGCTTATTCCTTTTATCCCTCTCCATTTTAGGGGTGTTTTGATATGAATTTATTAATACTAATCCTAATGCATTTGTATTCTCAATTTTTTTGATATTTTTGATAGCCTAACCTGTGTTTTTATAGAACATTAGTCCAAGATTTCGCTTGTCAAAGAATCTATTGCTCAAACCATAGGACTACTAATTCATTGTTTTTGTAGGTTGCCTAAGGAGATACAAGCACACATTGTGTCTTTTTCAATTGTTTTCTTAGGCACTCAAATATAATTAGGTAAAAGAACTATTTGTTGTATGTGTTTAAGGAAAGCGTAGAGGTAGGAGAGTATTCTTTTGTCTATAGAGACAATCAAAAATCCAGGCCCTTGAAACTTTTCTAGTTTACTTGCATGCTTTTTACCCTTAGCGGGACTTCCCTCCTGGTTTTCCTGGCACACTAGCATAGGCATTTGTGAGAGGGGAACGAACCAAGTGAGTATGGATAAAACCCAAGAATTTCAACTTGTTATAATGAAATAGGCCTCTTGGGATGAAAATCTTAGAGGACAAATCTATCTAAGAGTTTACTCTTATATCAGGCATTTTGTAGGGCCTTTAATGTTACTATTTACTAAGTTGTCATTAGTTTTATGTCCAAAGTAATTCTATATACTCTAGTTGGTTATTACTATCAAAATATTCAGTCGATAAGCATAGAGCAGCCGGTTATAGAAGTTACAAGTCACAGAGTTTAGCATACACCAAACTGTCTACCGAGTAGCATTCTATGACTA
This sequence comes from Cryptomeria japonica, assembly GCF_030272615.1. NCBI lineage: Eukaryota > Viridiplantae > Streptophyta > Pinopsida > Cupressales > Cupressaceae > Cryptomeria > Cryptomeria japonica. Next base: position 657,323,311 of record NC_081409.1, on the reverse strand, counting down.
CCAAGCAACAAAGATGGTATACCGAATTGATACACACCGAGTGAAATGTGTTACCAGATTCATTGAACCTAGACACATATGTGGAAATATGTTACAAGATCGAGGAACAAGAAATCGTTATCACATAGGAAATTGCACCTTAAGATTTTGTATGATTTTGAGGACATCTATCCAATGAAGTATTTTGCATGGTTATTCATTCGATGAATCATTTTTGTAAGATCGAAGCATGAACAAGATCACCGTCATAAGAGATCTATTTATACAACATGAATTGAGGATCAAACATGACTGAAAAACAAGACATGAGTGTGAAGCAAGACATATGTGAAAAGAAAAATCATGGGAAAGCACCAAGTGTTATGACTGTTACAGATACACAGAGGTCACCAAGAAGGATTTTAGAGAACAGTCAAGGAATAGAGTAAACAGAAAGGTTTACCGAGTTATTTTATGGGTTATCGAGGTATGCTATAAGCAAGGTAATTTCATTTTGAGCACATAGAATCTACTATAACATTTCAGATGTGAAGTTGCAGATATTTTGTAAGATTTTGATTGTAATATTTTGAGTTGTAAGAGAAACCTTTAATAGGGTAAAAGACTCTAACAAAGTCTATAAATTGTAAAGCCTTTAACCAGGTGCAACATTTAGAATAAGTGTTGTAAAATCCTTTAGCAAGGTAGATCTGAAGATCTTGATACTCCTAACAGGGTAAGCTATCAGAAATAGCTAAACATGTAGCTCTAACCGAGCAACCTTTATTATTGTAGTAGTGAAGTTGTGGGTTGCATCCCCACTGCAGTTTTTCTCTCTAACAAGGAGTTTTTGCGTAACCAAAATATATGTGTTATGGAGTGAATCATGTATGATTGTTATTTATTTATTTTAGCATTATATTATGTTTCAGCAATATTTGGTTTATGCTTAACAGTAAAATTGTTGTTGAAGAAAAGATTTGAAGTACTGATTCACCCCTCCCCTCTTAGTACATTAGCTTTCCATATTGGGCCTAACATTTAAGTCTCAATCACGCTTGTCTGACTACATCTTTCTTGGTACTTTGTTGGGATATAGGCCCCAATTGTGCTTGCGCGACTGCAAAGGGTAGTCTTCAAATGAAAACCCTTACTAAGAACAGTAGGAATAGAAACTACCTGGTTCACCTTTGAAAGGTGGATAATCTTTGTGCAAGGGAGATAGTAACTCCCCCAAAAGACTTACCATTTCATGCCCCCATTAGCATTTGGAGTCAGCTAATATGGCATTGAGAATCCATTGCGTGAGACTTAGCGACCGTATTCTGATTAGCTATTGGGTGTGTACCTGAGTCAACAAGCAAAGGTTTTCCTCCTCAACCAACTTCCTAGGATAGCGCATTGTGTTTGGATTCTATTTGCGTCAGTGGCCAATGTGTATTCATTGATTGATATCTCTTTCCAAGTCCATCCTTCCTCAAACCAATCAATGCTCCCTCTTTCCAAATTCCATCTTGTCATCATCAAATCCCTAATCCATTTCTATCTATCCAAGCAATTCTCCAATGCCCAATCCACTTTCATCCATCCAAACAATCATCCTTCCTCAACCAACATTTTTGTCCAAATCATTCATCTGACTTTAGGTAGCCTTCCCCTTTATTCTTCCTATTATCTATCCATTCTTCCATAATCATTATCCTTCTAATCCAATCAAATCTCCAAAATTCCAATCAATCAATCAATCCATCTTTCTAATTTGGTAATCCAATCACCCATCAATCAATCATTTGATCCTTTAATCTAATCATCCCCCAATAAATCATAAACCCTAATCCAAGGTCAATACATTGTGAGAGTTTTATTTAGACCTTTATTTTAAATCAAATCAATCATCTTGGTTTGTGTCCTTAGGAAATTATCTCCCCCAAGCATATTTTCTCAATCCTTTTGTGGTTGATCCATACCACTATCCTTTTATCTCCTCTTTGCTTAGGGTCATAAGTCTATCCTTAGTAGAGGGAGATTTGATCAATCTTCATAAAGTCTAAATTATACCCTACATTGGTTGTCACCTAGGTTTGTGGTATTTATCATCAATTTGCCACCTAAAATCCTAATCTAAGGACTAGGGTGCAATTTTCATCAATCCTCGATCAAGCCATCAACCAATCTAATCCAATCAAATCAAATCCAATCTAATCAAAATCCAATCAAATCCAATCCATCATCATTCAAATCCAAGTCCTAATCCTCATCTTCATCATCTTTCTCCTCCAAAACATATTCTTCCAATTCCAATGTAGTCCCTTATTCTCAACATGGCTATCCAGTATTTCAAAGCTTGGTATGAGAAGATGATCATGGAAGTTCACATACCACCTCAACCTTCCTACCAATTCAATCCCATAATCTCTCTTCCACCTAGCATACCTTCATCCATCCCACCTCAACACATTGCACCTAATCCCAATCCATATCACAACTCTTTCTATGTTTGACAAGGGAAATCCATCTTATTCCCCATTCGTATCTCCATATTATCCCTCATCCACATATATACCTTCATTTCCCCTCCCATCTACATCCCAATCCCCGTCCTTTTGCAACACTGACTATCCAAATTTGTTACCCCATAATCCTCTACACCCTACCCTAATTCCCCAATCCATTATCCCAATCCTTCATCTAATCCTTATCCTCTATCTAATCCCAATCCTTCATCTAATCCTAATCCTCCAAAATCCATATTATCCACATCCTCCAAGTCCATCCTTCATGATATTATCCAAGAAATGCTAGCAAAGGAGACAAAATCCCTTTCTCAAAATCAAGTTACCTTGTCTCCTCAAGTCATCCATCCACCTCAAAACAAATTCCAATCCCCCACACTTCATCATACCCCCATTCCTCCATCTACTCACATCAAAGCTTCTGTATCCTCCTCCATCACACCACCCCCACAACCCCGAACATGCGAAGGGCTTGTTAGAAAGAATGATAACATAGAAACCTCTCCATTTCATGATGCATCTCCCTTCAATCCATCTAATGATCCCATCCCCTCCACTTCCTCTCATGACCATATGATTCCTCTATCCAACCCTCTCCCTCCATCGCATGATCCTCTTCCATCTCATGATACCCTCCCTAGTCAAGATCAGAGTATCCCTTAATCTCCATGTCATGATCCCAATCCATCTCATACTCCTTATCTTTCACATAATCTTGATCCTCCACATAATCCCGATCCCCCACATGAACCTAATCATCCTCTATATCCCATCGCTCCCATCCAAGCCATCTGTCTTCAAGTGCCTACAACTCCTTCCACCTCCCATCCCCCTCAAAATGGACTCGCATCTTGTTCCCAAAATAATAAAGGTCCTAAAGCTAATTCTCCAGATGTTGGTACATCCTCTATTCCTCCTGAATCCAAAAGTCCTTCATGCAAAACAAAATCCCGCCATCCCTCATCTTCCACATCCATTTTGGGCCCCTATATTCCAACGCCCAATCCTCCATTCCTTCGATCCATTTTGGGTCCTTACATCTCTCCATCCACTATCCCTAAGTGAGATCAACAACAACATACATCCTTGAATCCCTTCCAACATTCCCCCTCCACCATCCCATCAATAAAATCCATCAACCCTTCATCCTCATGCACCCATCCCATTTCTATTGGAAGCAATTTGGATGCCCAATATAAAATTCATAAAGCTCAAAATCCAAAAAAATCAAGGATCAACATGTCCCCTCAAAACAACATACTCAAAAGAAAAATACAATCCAAAAGAAAGGACAATCCAAAAATCCACAAAGGCCCCAAAAGAAAAAATAAAAAACTATGCGGATTCCTAAGATACTTCTAGAAGTATAACAATCAAAATTGGAATCCAAACTTGCTATTCCAAAAGCTCCATCCATTCATAAGTCCTCCAATCCTCCATCTAACACTCCTCCATCTTCAAAATCCATTTTGGGTCCTTATGTCCCAAAATCCACCATCCCAACTCCATCATCCCCTTCTTCAGTTTTGGATCTTCATGTCCCAAAATTCACACTTTATCCTCCATCTAATTCAAAACCCTTTCCTCCACTACTCCACCACCCTTCAAGGTGTGCTCCAATGTTGATCTTCCAAAAAAATTTCAAAACCCCATCCATTATCCACCATCAATTTTTCACATCCCATTCCATCAGTCCAATCCTTTGCAAATCCTTATCATCCATCTCCTATCCATTTCATCTCCCCAATTATTTTTACCAACATCTATGAGCATACCTACAACTCAAAGAAATACTAAGGGATACCATCCATGGAACTAGATTCTTGAGTCCTCCCTTTCTCCTTCACACATCCACTATCTTCCATATCCACTTATCCTCATCTTTATCAATCCAAAAAATAAAATAAAAAAGCAAAAAGATTAGAAAAAGAAAAGAAAAATCATTTCATCCAATGGTGAAAACCACTTCTTGTGGCACCTTGGGTAAGTACCATGATGAAAAATTGGCAAACAAGCATCATGCGTAATGCCCCCTCTTGCACTCTACACTTGGGGGCAAACTTCATCCATGTTATCCTACCATCTTCATTATCCATATCTCTTATCCTTTATCCACCTCATGTCTGCATCCATCCTTCTTTACTATCATTGATCTTGACTATCCTAGCCATATCCTCCATCGAATATTTCCTCATCCTATCCAAATCCATCATCCATTCCTATGTTTGATCTTGATCAATATAGAGGTAGAAAAACATCCATGTATGCTTCGTAAAGTACAAGCCTTAAAATCTCTATCCAACCATATCGATTACACATTATCTTTCCACCTCATACATTATTATCCACCATATTTCCTATCTTTCATTCCACTACACTTAGTGGGGAATTTTCCTCCTTTGCAACATAGTTCTTGGACCCCCCTTCCACCTATTCTTCATCCCTTTAGTCCTCCTTATCCTATCCTGATCCATCCACTTAAGAAATCTCCCCATCCATCCATTATCTTACCAATCCTTGGTTCTCCCTTGTCATTGGTTCTAGTCCATCTATCCTATATCCACCAATCCACCCCATCCTATCCAATTATATTTTTAATCCAATCCTATGTCATCGAATCATATTCTCCATCTCTTCTAATTCAAACATTAATCCCATCCCCAATCCAATCCTACCAAAGAATTCATCCCCTTTTCATCCTATCTAATCATTTATCCTTCTTCCATCCTATCCAGTCCATCAAATTGATCTTTTCCCATCTACTTGAGCTTACACTGACTTGTGCCTAATCCAAACACCCATCCATACTATACTAATAAAATCCAAGCAACAATCCTCTCATATGCAGACTTTGCACATCCAACTTTCCTTTTTCCAATCATCAACTTGTAGCCAAATCCATCACCTGCCCATCAGGATGCATCCTTCACTAGTCTGACAGTTTATCGAAATCCATGTCCTACTCTTGGCAAGAGATGTCAGTTGGTCATGTGCATGTTGTTTGCATGGTTGATCTTTCTTCTTTGATTTTTATCTTGTGTCCTAGGACTATACTTACTCATGGCTGCCTTGATCATCCTATATATTGGTATGTCTCGGCTTGGGTATAATGGGGTATCATCTTTGCAGTATGGCATGTTTGAGGGTCTTTCTTGTATGAACATACATCCTTGTATTAGTGTTTCTCAACGCTTACGTGGTTGTGTGCAAGAGATTCCTATTTGTCTCAGCATTAGTCCATGCCTCAGATCTTCATATCATCTTGGTGCTTATAATTAGTGGTGTAGACTATCCATGGCAATATCAAACCGAGGTTTTCTCTCTATATTTGTTCAACAAGAAATCCCACCCATTTATCATTTCTTTATCTCATTTCATTCACAAGACTCCAATCCATCCATTCCTCTTTCCCTCTTCATCACTCTCATTCTTTTATCACCTCATCTTCTCATTGATTTCGAGAGCACACCCATGCTCTTCAAACCCACATTTCCTCTCAAGGGGGACATACAACTACTTCCTCGCCATCCTTCCTCCTAGTCATTATTCCTCATTTTATGACTGGGGCATCATGCTAGTAGTCCTTATCCTTTTCTTCCACTATGTTTTATTCTTGTTTGATAAATCACTTCACGACGCTATATCAAAGAGGGGAAAAATGTAGGCACCTAAAATTGATTAAATCAATATTTAATTAATTTAAGCCTGTCAACATAATTAATTGATTTAATTGTATTATCCTTATTCTTCTTAGTGTTAATCAAATCTAATTTAATTAATCCTGTCACTATTGTCTAATAATTAATTTATCAAATAAATTAATTATTTCCCTATTCTTCTAAAGTCCCTCCAATAATTATTTCCTCTAAACCCACTCAGCCAATTAATTTTAATTAATTAACCTAATCATGTGATTTCTACACACCATTTTTTCCTAATCCCCACTCAACCAAATTAATTCCTCTAGAATCTCTCATAATCCCACTTATCATTATTCTCCAATTTTAAATTCCCCCACTCATGTCACATCAATCTTGAACCTCTCAAAGATATTCAAATTTCTTTGAATCCCCCTATGCATCCTCACTTTGAAATTCAAATTATTTTCCGCCCCTTTTTTCCCAAGGAATTTTATATTCCTTTTTGTTTCTCCAATGCATCCTTGATCCATGTCCATTATCTTGAATCAATCTTAGCCCTTCATAAGAAAAACAATCTTGACCCTCCATTGGCCTCCTCCAATCTATAAATTGGAGCATCTTTCCTTCTCAAATCAACGAGTCTTTCATTCTTCTATCATCATGCTGCTAATTTCTCCTCTCATCTCCCTCTATCACATTTTTATAATTTTCTCATAGTCCTCTATCAAATCTTTGTTAGAGAGTATCACCTAATGTTAGAGATGTTCTTAAATTAAGAGTTGGGTCAAAAATCATGATCCACATCCAAAACACCTATTGGACATGACTCAAACTGAATTGTACAAATTTCTTTGGGATGATAAGGTGTTGACTATTAGCATTTGTCAAAGGTATTTTAAAAAGTTTAAACCTTGGTATGTTTTAATTAACAAGGAAAGAGATACACGTTGTTGCAAAACTCATGTTCAATTTTGCTACCATTATGATGTTTTTCGATATATATGTGTTACCATGCATAGTAATGGAATGTTCCAAGAATTTGGTATAAATATACCACTTGAAACTATAAAGGAGTTTATATCAAGTTTGTTTTGCAACCCACCAAATGAGCAAAATTTTCTTTTCAATGCATGTGTTTTCGGTGTATGTGATATATGTGGCAATCTTGCATTGTTGGATGAATGTTTGCATGAAAATATTTCAAATGATTTTGGACAACAATTAGTTGATGTTGAAAGATTTAAAACTCTTGAGTATACATTGAAGGATGGAAAGGTTGGAAGATGGTGCGATCTAATCACTGAAAAAGTTAGTGTTCATGCATTTATGAATGAATTTAACAGTAAGATCATACCTAAATATGCTAAACACTCCCAAATACTTTTGGTCGTTGACTTTGCAGAGAACTACATGCTTGTACCACAAGATGAGGTCCAATCACAATACTACAATTCAGTGCAAGTATCGATTTTTTCCCATATTGTCTATAGGCATGCACCAAATTGTTGGCATTACATTAAGTTTGTTGGTATGATGATATTGAGAACATTGTTGGAGATTGAAGATATAATTGATAAAGGTTTATTACTATCTTAATGATATTATTTTGTCATTGATGTCAAGCAATTGATTTTCTGATTCAGTATGATGCTGCCATACCTTAAAGAGTATGTTTTGATGAGTATAAAGATGTCGGTAAGTGACACTAAAATAATGTGAAATTGATAAGTTATTCAATGGGCAACTATTACTGAGTTAGAAAGTGACGAGATTATGTTATTTTGATTGTTTTGATACCTATATATGTGTATTCGAAGACTGAATAAGAAGGAGAAAAGATTTCATGTAATAGAATGAGTAAAGGTTTTATACTATTCTATTATACTGAGCAAGGAGCTAGTCAGTAAATTCCAAGGTTATCAATGTTGGTTAAAGAAGAAAGAAGTCACCGAGTGTCGTCAGCAGGCAAAGCTACCAAGACAATAACCAAGATGAATACAGAATGTCTACCAAGTAAAGTTCAGAATTAACCGAGTGTCAACTGAGCAGTAACAGAATGCATTGGATGAATACATACATTATTAAATGAAGGATGCCAATGATCTGGAGATTTATAGAAGATTGGAATGTCATGCAAGAAGTTTGTTAAGGATCAATGACAATGAAAATTCAAGAGTTAGATCTACAACACAGATTGAACGGTCATAACCGAGCACAAGTACTGAGAAAGGAATACAAGTTTCAAGGCAAGATAAAACATTTTTCAGTTTGAAGGATTCAATGAACCTAGTCAAGTTTGAAGATCTGGATGACTAATATTAATCATGGGAAATGTGATTAAGGAGATTAAGCGGTTAGGAATTGCTTATAAATAAGGAATAGTTGATGAACAATGTATGCGGGCAAATAGAAGAACAGTGATGTTGCTGAAATGATTATGAAGTACAGAAGATTGAAGATATGATTGAAGAACAGAGTGAGAAGCCCAACAAGGAGGAAGATAAGTCTTATGACAAGATTATTTTGAGCACATAGAGTCTGCTATAACATTTCAGATGTGAAGTTGCAGATATATTTTATTACTGTTATTTATTTTTGTAAGTGACAACAAATCTCTTAACCGAGTGGACCTAATAGTCTTATTTGTAAATCCTCTAGCAAGGTAACATTATAATTGAGTGTTTGAAATCCTTTGACAAGGTCACTTCTAACAAAGTGCAAGATTCTGATAGATCTGAGGGAAATCCCTTGACTGGGTCACATATAACAATGTGTTTATGTAATCTTTAACAGGATTGGCTTTTAACCGAGCATACTCTAGAAGAGTATATTTTCTTTGTGGGTTTGAAATCCCACAATGGTTTTTCCCTATTTGGGTTTCCACATTAAATCTGGTGTTAAATGTGTTTTGATGTTTCAAGTTATTCAGTTTATGAGTTTGAATGATTTACAGTCATAGTTGCATATCAAGTAAGTTCTACCGAGGTTGAATCTGATTAGAACATTGTATTGTGAGTTTATCTGATTCACCCCCCCCCCTCTCATTTAACTAACAAATGGTATCAAAGCTAGAACTCTGAAAGAAAAGTTTAAAGGAACTTGAGGCAAGATCCAAAGATGTATAAAAGGGATGCACCAAAATTGAACAAGTCAAGTTTCACCACATGGCAAAAAAGGATGAAGCTGCACTTATCACGAATTGGAGAATATGCAACATATTATCTGGAGAATGATTACACTGCACCTAGCACCTACCCTATGACAATGGAAGAAATTAAGGCAAAGAAAGAACATATTCAAGCAATGATTGAAATAACATCAGCATTGACCAACTCAGAGTTTAATGATCTAGAAAGTTGTAATGATGCCAAAGCTATGTGGAATAAGCTTACATCTGTGTATGGTGGTGATAAACATGTTCAAAGAGAAAAAGTAGATAGTCTAAGAGGTCAACTTGAATCCATGAGAATGAATGAAGGTGAGAACATAATCCAATACAATACAAGGTTAAAGTAAACTATCAATCAAATCAAAGGAGTAGGAGGAACTATTGAAGAAAAGGATGTAACAAGTAAGTTGCTGAGAACACTTCTACTTGCTTATGCCATTCGAGTCTCTGTAGTTAATGAATTAAGGTCTGTACCAAACATGCTAGTCTCTTTGGATGCTACTAGCGGTAAGCTACATGCTTTTGAGTTAAGTAATTTTGATAACAGTGGGTCTTTGGTAAACAAAGTTGAATCTGCATTCAGTTCTTTTCATCTTGGTGAATCTAATGATTACAATGATAGAATGTATAAGTATGCTGAAGGAAATCACAGTGGAGATAGTGAGAGATTTCGCAAAAACATGGAAGAAGTACACAAACAATATGAGGAAATTAGAAAGAAAGAAGAGTTTGAAGCATTATTGGCCAGAAGGTTACCGAGAGGCAAAGGTAAGTATAAAGGAAAGTTACCTTTAAAATGTTTTAATTGTGATAAAATTGGACATATGGCTTCTAAACAAAGAATCTAGTGAAAAGAGAGAATACCGAGATGACAGACAGAAAGACAACCAATATAGAGGGCACCGAGAATTCAGAAGGAGAGATAGAAAGACATGCCTAGTAGCTGATGAGGAATCCAATGATGATAAATCTGATGGGACTTGGACTGAGGAAGTTGTATATGTAGCTATCAAAGATGGATCAGATGAAGAAAGGTATGAAGAAAAAGCCTTAGTATCACACATAAATAATAATGATTCTTGGATCATAGATAGTAGATTCTCACATCACATGACAGGTGATAAACACAAGTTTGTTAAATTAGAAGATTATGAAGAGTTTGTATATGTACAACTGAGAAGTCTAACCGAGAAAACTGATCAAGAAAATACTCAGTTACCGAGTGATGAAGAAGATCATACAGAGCCTACCAAGCCTATATTAGCAAAATATGTCAGAAGAAATCATGCATCAAGTCAGATTATAGGAGATAAGGATGCTCCAGTGATGACAAGGAACAAACTGAGACAAAACACATGTTTGATATCCAAGTTTGAACCGAGGATAGTAAAAGAGGCATTAAGAAATGAAGATTGGGTGAATGCTATGATAGAAGAGACTGAACAAATCAAGAAAAATGAAACATGGACACTGGTCCCAAGACCAAAAGAGAAAAATGTAATCGGTACAAAGTGGATTTTCAGAAATAAGCTAAATGAAAAAGGTGAGGTCATTCGGAATAAAGCAAGGCTAGTTTGCAAAGGTTATGCTCAAGAAGAAGGAATAGACAATGGCGAGACTTTTGCACCTATGGAAAGACTTGAGGCAGTTAGAAAATTGTTGGCATATGTTGCTTACAAAAATTTCAAAGTATATCAAATGGATGTTAAATCTGCATTTTTGAATGGTATACTAGAAGAAGAAGTCTATATTGAACAGCCTGAAGGATTTATTGAAGAGAAGAATAAAGATCAGGTATGTAAGTTGAACAAAGCTTTATATGGCATAAAGCAAGCACCTAGAGCATGGTATGAAAGGTTGCACTCCTGCTTAATAAATATTGGATTTATGAGGACTAGTGAAAACAACATGTATATGAAGAATGATGAGGATAATGGAATACTGATTTCAGCCATATTTGATGATATTATTTTTTGTGGAAATGATTCTTTATGCAAGCACTTTGGAAATGAAATGTGCAAAGAATTTGAGATGTCATTAATCGGTGAAATAAAGTATTTTATAGGTTTACAAATACTGCAAATGAAAAATGGGATTTTCATTACTCAATCCAAGTATATAAAGGAAATCTTGAAGAAATTTGGAATGGAGGATTCTAAACCTGTAAGTACTCCTATGACTACTAATTGTAAACTATCAAAGAATGATGAATCTGCATCTGTTGATGAGACAATTTACCGATCTATGATTGGAAAGTTGCAATATGTAGTTCATAGTAGGCCTGATATAGCACATGCAGTAGGTATAGCTACAAGATTTTCTGCAGATCCCAAAGAAACCCATATGACAACAATCAAGAGAATTTTCAGATACTTGAGAGGCACTGAAGATTATGGTTTACTATATAAAAAGAGGAATGAATTTGACTTAAAAGTCTATACTGATGCTGATTGGGTAGGAAATATTGATGACAAGAAAAGCACAAGCAGTGGAGCTTTCTTTTTGGGACAAAGACTAGTGAGTTGGCTTAGCAAGAAACTAGGATGCATTTCATAGTCAACTGCTGAAGCTGAATATGTCGCTGCAGCATTGAATTGTACCAATATAGCATGGATCAAACAACTGTTGGAAGGTATGAATGAGATAGTTACCGAACCAGTAACTATATTTTGTGATAATACAAGTGCTATTAACATTTCAAAGAATCCGGTAATGCACTCTAAGACAAAGCATATTTCTATAAAGTATCATTATCTAAGAGAAGAAGTTCAAGAAAATAAAGTTGTGTTGGAATATGTTAGCACAAAGGAACAAATAGTAGACATCTTCACAAAGCCACTGCCAAGGGACACTTTTGAGTATCTCAGAAGTAAGTTAGGGGTCCTACCCCTATCTAGTACTCACTGACAGAGTTTGGTGAAAGCATCAATTCTATGACTCTACAAAATACTATTTGTGAGTTGATGCTGATTTATACACTTTAGGAGGTTGCCTAAAGTTGTGCAGGAAACAGTGAATGAAGACAAGATGCCCCGACCGAGACTGAGATGATACATTTGTATATGTTTTAACAACAAGGAAATTACTTCACAGGGGAAGTAATCATGGATTAGTTTTACTTTTGGCATTGTTGTCAAAGGGGGAGAAGACTAATGATAGGGGGAGAAGATTACAGGAGAAGTTTACAAGTCAAGGATAACAGGAGAAGAATAGTAGCAGTTTGAATCAATTGGAATAAACCAAGTTGGTAATGCCATCAATGCCAAAGGGGGAGATTGTTGGCATTACATTAAGTTTGTTGGTATGATGATATTGAGAAGGTTGTTGGAGATTGAAGATATAATTGATAAAGGTTGATTACTGTCTTAATGATATTATTTTGTCATTGATGTCAAGCAATTGATTTTCTGATTCAGTATGATGTTGCCATATCTTAAAGAGTATGTTTTGATGAGTATAAAGATATCAACAAGTGACACTAAAAGAATGTGAAAATGATAAGTTATTCAATGGGCAACTATTACCGAGTTAGACAATGATGAGATTATGTTATTTTGATTGTTTTGATACCTATATATGTGTATTCGAAGACTGGATAAGAAGGAGAAAAGATTTCATGTTATAGAATGAGTAAAGGTTTGATACTATTCTATTTTACCGAGCAAGGAGCCAGTCGGTAAATTCCAAGGTTATCGATGTCGGTTAAAGAAGAAAGAAGTCACTGAGCATTGTCAGCAAGCAAAGCTACCAAGACAGTAACCGAGACAAATACAAAATGTCTACCGAGTAAAGTTCAGAATTAACAAAGCATCAACCAAGCAGTAACAGAATGCATTGGATGAATAAATACATTATTAAATGAAGGATGCCAATGAGCTGGAGATTTATAGAAGATTGGAATGTCATGCAAGAAGTTTGTTAAGGATCAACGACAATGAAAATTCAAGAGTTAGATCTACAACAAAGATTGAACGATCATAACCGAGCACAAGTACCAATAAAGGAATACAAGTTTCAAGGTAAGATAAAACATTTTTTAGTTCAAAGGATTCAATGAACCTAGTCAAGTTTGAAGATCTAGATGGCTAATATTAATCATGGGAAATGTGATTAAGGAGATTAAGCGGTTAGGAATTGCTTATAAATAAGGAATAGTTGATGAACAATGTATGTGGGCAAATAGAAGAACAATGATGCTACTGAAATGATTACAGAGTATAGAAGATTGAAGATCTGAAAGAACAAAGTGAGAAGCCTAACAAGGAGGAAGATAAGTCTTATGACAAGATTATTTTGAGCACATAGAGTCTGCTATAACATTTTAGATGTGAATTTACAGATATATTTTATTACTATTATTTATTTTTGTAAGTGACAGGAAATCTCTTAACCGAGTGGACCTAATAGTCTTATTTGTAAATTCTCTAGCAAGGTAACATTATAATTGAGTGTTTGAAATCCTTTGACAAGGTCACTTCTAACAAAGTGCAAGATTCTAATAGATCTGAGGGAAATCCCTTGACCGGGTCACATATAACAATGTGTTTATGTAATCTTTAACAGGATTGGCTTTTAACCGAGCATACTCTAGAAGAGTATATTTTCTTGGTGGGTCCGAAATCCCACAGTGGTTTTTCCCTATTTGGGTTTCCACGTTAAATATGGTGTTAAATGTGTTTTGATGTTTCAAGTTATTCAGTTTATGAGTTTGAATGATTTACAGTCATAGTTGCATATCAAGTAAGTTCTATCGAGGTTGAATTTGATTAGAACATTGTATTGTGAGTTTATCTGATTCATCCCCCCCCCTCTCATTTAACTAACATAGATAGTATAGAAGAGGATCATAAAATTTTGAGAGAGTACAATTTCTATATGAGTGATAATAAATTACACTCATTTGAGTTTGTCCAATATTGCTTCAAGACCTTTTTTGAGAATTTGAGGGAGAGAGAAATTCAGATGACACAACATCTAATATGGTCAAATAATTGCATAGGGCAATTCAAGGATGCTAGAATGGTTTATTGGTTCAGTAGGATTCATAAGAAAACTAATATCGAACACATGAGTTTTTTTGAGGCTGGAAACGGGAAAGGAGAACATGATGGTTCCGGTGCATGTGTTAAGAGAGCCCTTTGCAGAGAGCAACTCAAATTCGAGGAAAAGGCTAAATTTAAAAATGTAAGTGCAATTGTGGATTAGTGTAGTGCAATTTTATCCACAGGATCAAGTCAGAACTCTATAATTAGAAGTTTCTTCTAGCTAGTTAAAGAGGATAATAACCTTCCAAGATATGATTGTGATACAATCAATGGGTCAACTAGATGACATTCATTTAAGAGTTCTAATTCTAACACTTGGACTATATGGGCTAGAGAGCTTGCATGTTTTTGTCAATTTTGTGTTGCAGGTGAACGAGAAGAATGCAAGAATATGGAATGGGTCGAAGAATGGCAACACATATCCTTAACACCTAGTGAGACATAATATCAATATGTTAGAATAAATGAAGACCCAGATCATGCATTTGCATCATAAGATTATTATCGTGTTTCAGACCTCATACAACTTGGTAATTTAATTCAATTTCTTGTTTATAACTTTAAATTATATATTTTTCTATATTGTTATATAATTTATGATTGTATTTGAATTATAAATCCTAACAAGTTTTATTTCTACATGCACTTAAATTTGTTTTCTAGGACATGTTTATGTTGTTGTTGCACCTAAGGATAATGATGAGCAGGTTGAGTATTGGCTAGCTAGATGTGTAGAACCTAAGAAAAAGTTGATATGTGATCAAGTAGATGATGATGCTTTTCAGTATCACGTTGGGTCTGTTGTGGTAGTTGGCACATGGCTACACAAATACTTAACAAGAAGGAATGGCTTACCAACTTATGAAGACTACTAATCAGAAAAGAAGATTATACACTATTCTCATTTGGTGGTGTCAACAAACATCAGATTAGAAAGATACAAAGGTAGACCTACTAATAAGGTATTGTGGACACTTTCAGTAGAAGAGCATGAGGCAATCATAGACACCTTGCTGAAGAGAGAGGATGTAGATGGTACATTAGGTTGAATCAAATTTACATGCATGTGAGTTTGTGTTAATTGTGTGAATGCTTTTATATTTAATTATGATAATTGGTTTTCTTTGTCCCTTTAACATTGTATTTGTCTATATTTGATACAATTTTGGTTTCATAAACAACATTGTATTAGTTATCTTCTTCTTAATGTTATTTTCTGCATATTGTAATTGTGTTACAATCATTCTAATTTTTTATGATATATTTATTTTATCGTAATCTCTTCATAGATTAATTGTAAGTTTTTTATTTTATTACTATTTTAAGAATATGATGTTATTGTAAATTGGGATAATTATTTTACTGAATTATAAACTGTTGCACTATAAGATGATCAATCACAATGTTAAAATATAAAGTCATAAATAGATCATATATAATCACTAGAGGGCACCAAATCACATAACAACATCACATATATAATCACTAGAGGGTGCCAAATCACATAACAAGACCTGATATCATAATAGAAAGGAAATGACATAATAAAAAGTCCTATATATAATCACATAACAAGTCTTGATGACATAATAACAAGTCTTGAAAAAATAATAACAAGGAAATGACATTAAAACAAGTCCAAATAACATAATAACAAGTCCCAGGATAACATAACAAGTGTCATCATAAAAAGTCCATAATACAATAACATGACATGATCTAAAATATATAATCTAATAACTCTCATGCATCTCATCTACAGTCCTCTTCACTCCACGTGAAGGCGGCTGAGATGAATCATTCTGCTGCACGTGGTCCTGAGATGCACCATCCTGTGTGTGTGCAGTATCAGTGTCTCCACCCTCCTGTACATTATTAAAAGATTTTACATGAGAAGAAGTTCCTTGCATAATTCACTTATAAAGTAATTAAATACTGAAAATTTAAAATAAATTACCATACGACCGTGCTCTACAACTCCCTCACTAGTACGTGGAGGTCCACTATCATGAACAAGAAAAGTGGTTGTAGTCAAGTCCTATAAAAAAAATATTGTACATCAATTTTGATAATTCCTATAAAAGCCAGGTACATAGTATAAACAAATTAGAAATTATTTTTCTAATCATCACTGCAAATGACAATGTCGACAGTTGCATCTGGCTCAATCTCATAGCCATACCAATACTGGTAGTGGTATCAACTTGAACAACATATATAAAGCATGAATCAAACTTGTATATATACATAAATTATAAAGTATATATATAGACTACAAGTTTATCACATAAAAGCATACATATGGTGTGTCATGTGTAGGAAAAGTAACTGATGGGTGAAGGTGTACATGTGATGCACCATTAAACAATCCAGAAGCCTACAATTACAAAAAATAACGAACATGAATCAGAGTTGTACATAAATTAGTAAGCATATAATCACTTCAAATTAATGGATGAAAAACATACTAGTGGTATATGAGGCTGAGCCTCAATGGTCGACGGGTCACATGAAGAACTACCCACCTCGGTGCTACACGAAGCACCCTACAAAATTGAAAAAACATATCATACACATCATTACATTAAAATTTTTATTTTTTATTTTAAATGTACATATCAACACAATGTTTCTAGATGAAAGTTCATATCGTAAATGGGGCATCGACATCTCTAGGTATCAAGGTAACATGATGTCAGTTCCTCAATGATGTGGTATGATCCATCCTCTGTTCAAAAAAAAATGACTCATGTTATGGTTCATATGTGTATATATAAGGAATTTAATATTACACTGTAAATTATATAAATAAATTTGTACCTCTGTAGGCTAATCATCATTTGCCCACAGGAGATCAACATATAAAGAAACGACATCAACATGTTTAGCCTCCTCAACATCATCATAACCACCATGGGAAGCATCAACATCATCAAAATCACCATCTCCTCCAGGGGTAACCCCACTTTGTGGACCCGTACATACATTCCCGCAGCTTGTGCAAACATGTGCTAAGCTGGGGGTAGCCCTCACCTTGCGCAACTGTTGTACCAAATTGCCCAATAGGGCACTTAATGAACCAAGAGCAGAATCCACTGCTCGATGATGGGCAAGTGCTGGAATGACCGGTGCAAGAAGAGGAACCAAGGGATCATCACACACACAGTTTCTAACTCTGTCTCTCAATTTGGCCCCTGACCTATCCTGGGGCATGCCTCTCCCGACCCCCTGAAATGATCTAATATCAAAGTAATTGGATTTTTTACCCAATTCAAATTCCACCCACATTTTTTTCAAAAAATACATGGGAACCTCATGATTAGAGTGTAGCGGATAGTCAAAGACCATCCACCACTGCTCCCAAATGTGTCTAGCTATGTCTGGGTGCCTACACCATCAAATTGAGATCTGTGGCTTCTTCAAATCTATCTCTTCACCCATCTTAGGGTTCACAAAATATTGTTTCAAATCCATTTTTGTTATTTTTAATTCATTGACTTGTTTGTATGATAAGCCATCAGTGTAAAAAGAACGCAATCCCTCCCTCCAACTATGATAGCTATCCAACTTGTCATCTAAAGCTTGTACAAATTGTACAATCCCTTGCATACTATCTGCAAGGCGTAACAACTATGGAGGTGGATGAGGCTCACGTCTAATGGTGTGGATATCTCTAATCAAAGAATCAATATTCCTCCTTGTAACATCATAAATTATACGCACTTGCTAAAGCAGTACAATTTAACACCTAGTTTAGCACCCGCCTTGGCGCAGTTGCATTTTACATTACATTTCCCCTTTAGCACTTAATTAATCAAATTAATTAGGTCTAAAGGTTCTATTTCATCATTTTCCACATCATAAAGTCGGGCCCTTTCATTAAAGCATGCCCCTTTCATTTTATTCTTCCAATACATTACTTAATCAAAAACCCTAATTAGGCCCTATTCTGAGCTTGGGGGCTTGATTTCAGGGGTCAAAACATCTCAAAATCACCTGTAACTTCAGGATTCTCTCTAAAATCATCATATCTAATGGCCCTGAAAATTTGGTGAAAAGTTGTCAGGACCGTGGCGCCCGAAGTGCACACGGTCCCAGACATTTTTCCCAAAATTTTAGGAGCGCGATCCAATCATAAAATAAAGCTTAACCCCAAGAAATTGGTGGGATATTCAATCTCTAGGTCGGCCAAAAATTGGAATTGAGACCTAGGGTTTCATACATAAGAGCTCTCTTTCTTCATTTGAAGGGATCCGAATTTTGTTTTCAGGAACCTCATATGCAGCGAAAGAGCAAATTTTTGAAGACTTCAACAACTTTCAACATCCCTCTATCAAGCATTTATCAAATCCATTCATCCATTTAGGGCTTGGAAGACATTGAAGAACAATAGGAGATTACCGACTGAAGATTGGCTTGTACTCCTCCCTTGAGGGTTGGGTTGCTCCAGTTTGCTTACTTGCATTTTAGATCTTGCACACACACAAGGTCTGCACACACATTACTTTTACAATACAACTTGGCTATTCGTGGAGGTGGAAATCATCGAAGCGGGGGTTTGACTAAGGCAAAACCCTATATAGCCACCCAAACACCTTTTTCAGATATAAGTGCAGGTTTCAAGACTCGGACGACGCCGCAGGTTGCAGATCCGGAAAAAGCAGGTCGAGACAACACCCCACATCAAATTGCAGAGCAGAATACCAGGACAGGGGCGTGGGGCACCCTAGTCCTGCCAGGATAGGGGCACTGGGTGCCCTGGTCCCTGGGACAGAGGAGCTAGGCACCCTGGTCCTCCTGACAGACAGCATTTCAGACAGTTTTCCAGAGTGCAAAATAGCAGTTTCAGGTGCAGTTCCGGGACAGAATCAGGACAGTGGCGCCCGCGCCCCCGTCCCGAACATTTTCAGTCAAACTTTGACTCTGGGTACGCATCTGCATTCTTGTTTTATCCTTGTGTTTACAGCTTTCCATTGTTTAAGTTCAATTCTGCAATCTTGTTGTTAGCTCATACTTGCATTTTAGGGTTAGGAATTGAACTTGCATAATCTTACCTTTCAATTACAACAAAGGAATAGAAACCCTAATAGGTAGCCCATGGCTCTCTCTTTCACAAAAAGAAGTAGCCAATTGTGTGATACCTCTAGGCTCTTTCGTATTCCGTAATGTGTGACAAGAGGTAGGATTAGGACATGATAACCTAGTCTCGCTTTTTCCCTCACACATTTTGGTGAATCCAACATGAGCCTATCATTGTTTCTTCTTGCATTGCATTTGTTAGATCTAGATCTAGATCTAGTGTGTTTTCATTTCATTTTTATTAAAAAAAAAAAAAAAAAAAAGAGTGTGTTTCTTTGCATTGTGTGTTTAAATTTCATGCAATTTTTATTTCAAAATGTCCGACTTTTATTTGCAAAATGTTCATGCTTATGATGATTATTATGAGTATAGCCAAGATGAATTAGATGAAGCTTTAGATGAGTTTTTGAACCCTAAAGATGCCAAACCTTCATTTTACCGAAAACTCATAAACCTTGTTACTATGCCATTTCGTTGTGATGAGAAAGATAAGTTGAATGAATCCTCTCAAGGGTACATTCCTATCAACTCTTCCACTAAATCTAGTAACATGGTTGTTTTCAACAATCCCCTCTATGAGGAGATGTCTCCTTTTGAATCAAAAGATAAACCTTTTAATAGATATGATCATGCTTTGTTGGATGATGCTCTTGATGACTTTGTGGCTTTATCGAAATCTCTGAACAAAAACAAAACCTCTAAATTGGTTAACATGATAAACTTGAATGAGCATAAAAAGCCTCTCTTTGAAGTCCAAGGTGCTCATCCTTCTCCCACCTTTCAAGGTCCTAAATCACCTCTCCTTACTGTCCAAGGAGGGTATGATCATGATTCCTTTCGTACTCCGAATAAACCAATCATCACTGTGCAAGGAAGAAAACCTATAAGTCCTTATAGTTATGCCAAGAAAATAACTAGAGAGAGTTATCATGCAGTTGCCCATACTTATCATACCAGAAATAATAGGTAGCCTAGTCCTCCTCCTGTTATTCCAGTTTCTCTTCCGAATCCTCAACCAATTCTTCCGCAAGCTCCACGTATTTCACAAGTTCTTAGTAAGGAATATGATCTCATAGAACAACTTAAAGTTACCCCTGCTAAGATATCCCTTTGGGATTTGATTCAAACTTCTTCCGCTCATCATGGAATGTTACAAGATGCCTTGAAAGATTTGAATATTCCTCCACCGAATACATCTAGTAATATAGCATCTTTGGTTAACTCTGTGATGAATCCTAAAGCTCAAATTGTGTTTACCCAAGATGAGTTTCCTACTAGTGCAATCCAACATCAATATGATCCCTTGATGATTGTGGTTATCATGAAAGACACTGCTATAAGATGAACACTAGTAGATAATGGCTCTGGTCTTAATGTGTGTAGCATTAATCTTTTGCATAAGATGAATGTGGATACATCTCTAATTGAGCCAGACTCTCATCCTATTCGAGGCTTTGATAATGTGGCTAAAACTCATTAGGTACTATCACCTTACCCATCACAGTGGGGCCTATTACTTTGCCTACTCCTATCCATGTTATGTCGGGAAATCTAACATATAACTTGTTATTAGGGAGACCTTGGATTCACAGTATGCAAGTTGTCCCCTCTACATTGCACAGACAAGTTAAGTTTATCTACAACAATAAGACATATACCTTGATAGGTGATACCAATTTTCAAGCTTGTTTGCAAACATCTACTTCCAAAGGGGGTGCCTCTAAGCCGCCCTCGTCTAGTGGTGACTCTTTAAACAAGATACCTATCGGTGAATCCTCACTCTCTGATGATCAAAATTCTTTGGATGAGTCTGGAGCTCCTGAAGAAGACTCTTCTCGACTTGAAACTACACATAAGAAGGATTTTGATCCTGAGAAGGTTCTCGTAGACGACGATTGGGGATCCCTTGATTTTAATCCTACCTTTGTAGGTGAATATAAGGTTCCTTCTAGAGAGCTTAAAGCTGAAAAGAAGGAAGAAGCTAAAAATCAATCAACACTACCTGAACCTATGAGTAATAACTTTGTGGCCGCTTCTCAAACTTCTTCTCCCCGCACCTATAATTCTGAAGAGTTTGATTCTTTGTCTTATGAAAAACCGCCTTCTTTGTCTGAAATGGCTGATCATTATGGTCGTGGTTTTCGCATTTTTGCTAAGCATGGGTATCATGGAAATGGTTGTGGCGCTCACGAACAAGGAATAAAGGTTCCTCTAGAGAATAATCTTTACAACCATGCCTTTGGACTTGGCTATAATCCCTGTAAGCACACTAAAGCTTCTAGAAGACCCTGTATTAGTGTTAATGCTATTTCTACCTCTCTATCAATGCAACACCCCGAGTACATTGATGAGGATCCTTCGTGTGCTTGTGCTTTTGATGTTTTCCCTACCGATGATGCTTTAGCTGAATTTTTAGGAGCATATGATACGCTTCCTCGTTATCATCACAATAGGGGACTCCCTTATTGTTTGAACACTAAAGCCTATTTTGGAAAAGAGACGGATAACGATGAGATTGTGAAAGAATTCCCTAAGCTAAAGGATACTCCTGAACAAAGCAATCTTCTCATAAGTGACACCACTAATGTTAAGATGGATCCTTGCAATGAAGAAAAAGTTATTAAAATTGGAAAATGTTTGGATGAAGAGGAACAAAAACAATATGAAGATTTATTGCATGAATTCCATGAGATCTTTGCTTGGACATAATCTGACATGCCTGGTATAGATCCTAAGATTGTTACTCATAATATTGTCTTAGTCCCTGATGCTAAGCCCATGAAACAAAAGATTCGAAAAATGAATCCTAAGGTGGCTTTGCTTGTTAAGGCTGAGATTGAAAAGTTATTGGAGGCTGGATTTATCCACCCTATTGATTATTCCCCATGGATTTCAAATATTGTCGATGTGGCTAAACCAGATAATAAAATAAGAATGTGTACCGATTTCCGAGATTTAAATAAGGCTTCTTTAAAAGATGATTTCCCTCTTCCGAACATTGACATGATAGTTGATTCTACGGCCGGACATGCCTTATTATCTTTCATGGATGGTTTTTCAGGATACAATCAAATTTTCATTAACCCTCAAGATCAATTCAAAACTGCTTTCACCACTCCTTGGGGTATGTTTTGTTGGATAATGATGCCTTTTGGACTTAAAAACGCTGGTGCAACTTATCAATGAGCGATGACCCTTATCTTTCACAATTACATGCATAAGATTCTAGAAGACTATGTTGATGATGTTTTAGCCAAATCCATTCTTCGCATAGATCATATTAAGATCCTTCGTCAAATCTTTGAAAGGATTCGTAAATATCACATGCGCTTGAATCCCCGAAAATGTGTTTTTGGTGTGGATAGTGGAAAACTATTAGGATTCATAGTTTCGCATCGTGGGATTGAGGTGGACACTAAGAAAATAGATGCTATTGTCAACATGCCACCTCCTAGAAATGTGTCTAAACTCAAAAGCTTACAAGGAAAAATTCAAGATATTCGTAGGTTTGTATCTCAACTTGCGGATCGTACTTTCCCTTTCACTCAACTTCTCAAAAAGAATATCACTTTTCAATGGAATGAGGATTGTCAGCAAGCATTTGAAGATTTAAAAATGTATTTGGCTAATCCTCCTATCCTTCGACCGGCTGAACCTTCTAAACCCTTCCTTCTTTATACGGCTGCGTCCTCTCATGCTCTTGCAGCATTATTGGCACAACATGATAAAGATGGTAAGGAGTGTCCAGTTTATTATATAAGTCATACCTTACTCGATTATGAGACTCGATATTCTACGATAGAAAGACAATGTTTGGCCTTGGTGTTTGCGACTCAGAAATTGAGACATTATCTCTTAAATTCAGAAGTCCACGTCATGGTAAAGTTTGATCCGTTGAAGCATCTTTTCTCTAAAACTGATTTATCAGGACGCCTAGCTAAGTGGGTTATGATGTTAACTGAATTTGACCTTAAATTTGTTTCACAAAGGGCAATTAAAGGGCAAGCGTTGACCGATCACTTAGTTGAGGCCCCTTCACCTTTCTCCTTCCCTAACCCTGAGTCTTTTCCCAACGACTTCATCCTTTGTACAAAGAAAGATGAAACTTGGGAGTTATACTTTGATGGCTCTAAGTGTCGTACGGTATCGGGGGCAGGTGTTGTTCTGATTTCTCCTACAAAAAAGTCTATTCCCTTATCTTACCGTCTCAATTTCTTATGTACCAATAACATTGCTGAGTATGAGGCTCTTATATCAGGAATAAAGGTAGCCTTAGCTTTGAATATAAAACACATACATATTTTTGGAGATTCTCAATTGATTATAAGATAAGTAACAGGACTGTATCAAGCAAAACAAGACAAGTTATCACAATATAAAGACCTTGCTATCTCTTTGTTACAAAAATTTGATTCTTACACCATAGAACCTATTCCTTGAAAAGATAATTGACATGTGGACGCAATGGCATGTGTGGCTTCTCTTGTATCTTTAGAGGACCCCATGGTTGATCTTAAATTTGTTATTCACAACCTTACTTCTCCAGCTATTATAGATGATTCCAGCCTAGTGACATGTTGTGACTTCATAGACTCAGATGAATGGTACTCGCATATCGTAAGATACTTGACTGATGGTACCTTTCCTGATTCCACCAATAGGAACACCAGGGCTAGAGTTCGCAAGTTGTCTGCTAGGTATATCATTCTTTCTAATGTTCTTTACCGAAGGGGTTATAATGGTCTTCTCCTTCGCTGTCTTAACAAATCAGAAATCCCTATTGCTCTTGAAGAGGCGGATTCAGGTGCCTGTGGGGGGCATTTTGGAGGTAAATCCTTGGTTCAAAGATTACTTCGTATGGGATATTATTGGCAAACTATGCAGCAGGATTCTTTTTCATTTGTTAAGAAATGTCACCAATGCCAACAACACAATAATTTGATTCATGCTCCTGCCCAAGAACTCCATTCTCAGGTAGCTTCTTGGCCTTTCTCTGCATGGGGGTTGGATCTCATCGGTAAAATCTCTCCTCCTTCATCTCAAGGACATGTTTTCATTATAACCGCAATAGATTACTTTACAAAGTGGGTAGAAGCTGTTCCTCTTCGCTCCACTACAGCTGAAGTGATTTGTCGATTTCTTCTAGAAAACATTATTTCTTGATTTGGGATACCTTCCACTATAATCTCTGATAATGGGACATCATTTAAGAATAAAGACGTGAAGCAATTCCTTGAGAAATATCATATCAAACATCGATTTTCTACACCATACTATCCTCAATCAAATGGTCAAGCCGAATCATCCAATAAAATAATCGAACAAATTCTTCGCAAAACCGTGAATAAGCATGGTAAGGATTGGAGTACTCAGCTAATCTATGCTCTTTGGGCCTACCGAATGAGTGTACAAATTGCCATGGGAACTACTCCTTATAATCTTGTTTATGGTGCTGATGCTATTATGCCTTTAGAATTAGAGATTCTATCACTTAGAGTTTCTCTCAAAGGTATAATAGATGATGACTCCTATAGAGAACAAAGACTTCAACAGCTTGAGATGCTTGATGAACAACGTATAAATGCTCTTGAGCATATTCAAGCGTATCACAAAACTCTACAACAAAACTATAATGATAAGGTTATTCAACATTCCTTCTCAGTGGGTGACTTAGTGCTCTATGAGAATCAGCGCAATGTGAATGCCTTACCTGAAGAAAAGGGAAAATTCAGTCCTAATTGGCTTGGACCGTATATCGTTATTGAAGATTATGGATCAGGTGCTTACAAAATAGCGGATGTAGACGGTACGCCTCTTAAAGACCCTATAAACGCTATGCACTTGCGTAGATACTATGCTTAATTCCTCATTCCTTATCATTTATCTATTTCCTTTCTCACTTCTTCAAAATTGGATAATATGTTAACATATCTTTGTTAGAGCAAATAGAATTAAATGATGTTTTGTTTAATCTATATTGCTTCGTTCCTGACAAGCATGTTTCTTTACTTTATGGTTTGTCTTGAATTCATTTATGTAAATTACAAAAGATTTACATTTTCATTATGTTGACATATTATACAATGTTTTTATGTGTTAAGTTGAATCATGTTATGTTGTGTTTAAATTCAAATTAAATCACATTGGTTATATGATTCATAGGCTTAATACATACTTTCTTCCTTATCATCAATATAGTACTTGATCAAATATTTTAATTAAGTCACACATGTATCAATTTAATCATGGAGCATTGAGAAATCAATCACATGGAAATTAAATTCAGAACATACATGTACATCTACCAAATGTATTAACTTTAATCACAATACACATTGTTTAGGCATTAAAGATAACACATTTGAAACAAAGAAGCATGTATATATATATATGTGTGTGTGTGTGTGGATCAATATACAAAGGTAGGTCACTACACATCCAAAATGTGACCTACCCTACATCATAAAATCATCTCCTATCCCTAGGGCTAGTGGCTGGAGAGTGACGACTAGATGCTCCCTCCTGATCCAGCCGTGCAGGTGGACCCATGGGGGTATACTATGATATAGATCGTGAATGGCTCCAAGAGGAACTCCTACGATCCCTATCCATAAGGATAGCGTGATACGAGGTAGCCTCGGCCTGAGCTGCTGCTAGATCACGCTGTGCTCACTGAAGGTCCTCTAATAGAGCCCGCTCTCTCTCCCTCCATATCTCTACCTGTACTCGAAATGGGGAAAACAAATCATCATGCCGACCCGCGTTCCCTTGAGATCTATAAGGAACTTGTGAGGAACTAGGGATCTACGCTATCGTAGAGATATCTGTCACTGCTTGCTGGATCAAGGAGCGCCACTCCTGCACATTAGCTATAGCAGTAGAATAGATTTTGTGTTAGTACCATTTTATATCATCAAAACATCAATCAATCAATATAAACCTACTATACCTGGATCTCCCTCATGCCAGTAGGGATCATGATATGGTAGCATCTGTGACTGGGAACTACTAGGCTCCCCACACTCGAATGATCTGTGCACGATAGGTGCAGGTCTTCGTAGCACCTCGTGTTCCCCCTTTTGGGGAATAACGAGAGGATCTAAGGCTACGGTATCATCCCCTGAATGGTGAGGAGCTGCATCTGACTCCTCCTCATCATCTCTATCCTCAGCTGCATCTGACTCCTCCTCATCATCTCTATCCTCATCTTCCTCGTCATCCTCATCCTCATCTGCATCCTCGTTCTCCTCATCATCATCTCTCTCCTCCTCATGACCCTCTCCCTCCTCTGGCTCCTCTGACCTGGATCCCTGATCCTCATCTCGGTCTCCATGTCTCCATGGGCCTGGATGGCCTGTCGGGTGATCTGGTGGAAAGATAGGCCCTGGGTATGATCTCATAAACTAGGAATGATACCTGCGCTGTGCCCCAGGGTCTGCAGCATAATCAGTGACCACATCCTGATCGGACCCCTCTATATCTGTGATCTTGATATCGTCTATCATCGGTCTCCCTACTGCTCTGGGTCTGGGAAGGACTCATGAGTGTCGAGTATAGACGGGCACATCGGCTGGGACACACTGCTCTAGCCCGAACTGCCTCTGTACTCAGTCAAAGTAGAATGGGACTATGATGTGTGGATATCATCCTCTCAGTAGGCAGTTCCTCTGTAGGCATGCTAATTGTCTCTCCATCCCATCCCATTTGTGCATCCGCAGATATGGTCTCCACATGGTCACCTCGGCTGTCAATCTGTCAACTATCACTCTCCAATACAATAGATCTCCAAATCTCCACTCGCTGGTAAGTGGATAAGCAAATACCCTAGGTCGCTCGCTAGCCGTACTCATCGAATAGCCGACAGGCCTGGTGCATGTAAAGTGCTCAAATATCCACACCTGCAGAAGTGTGCATGTCATCAAGCTGCAACCCTGTCCGAAAACATACTCCTCGAGGTCATGATAGAGATGTGCAAGCATACTCTGACCCCAGGCATATACTCTCTTGTGTCTCTCCATAGCCCTGATGCACCACATGAGACCCCCATGTATGTGTGTACCTCGCCCATTAGGGCAGACAGCTAGTGCAATGATGGCTATCATAAGTCATCTCATGAGGGGCACCTCTCCTGTAGGATGTAAGAGCCAGCTGACCATGATACGACCTCTCGTCTCGCTCAGCATGACTCTCCCTATGCAATATACCTACTCCCTCTGATGATCCTCTACTGATCGATTGGTCACATATGTTATGGTAGCTCCTCTGATCGGTAGGCGAAGAATGCAGTACACATCCTCAAGTGTCATCGTCATCTCCCCTACTGGAAGCTGGAACGTGCATGTGTCAGGATCCCATCGCTCCATGAATGCCATTAGCATTGCGGGATGAAATCGGATGGCCGACATAAGAATCATAGACCACAAGCCTACTATCGACAATGTGTCTCTCTCTGCCTGAGTGAGTCGGGGAATCTGATCTCGCAAACTGCGAAGAATCTGTCCCGCCGTGTGCTCTCTCATATACGGGAGACCCTGCATCACAAAAACATAACTATAATCAGTACTCAATCATCAAAAAATCATTCATGCAAAACTGTCGAACATCGTATGCTAACCCTGGCATCTCTCGCCAAGTCCTGATTGGGGCCATGGTGCCTTGTCAGGGACCATGGCGCCCTGTCAGGGACCATGGCGCCTTGAAGGGACCATGGCGCCCCACAAGGACCATGGCGCCCTATGTGGGACCCACGGTCAGGTTCCAGGGCCCGCAAATGATCACAGAAAGTCAAATGCAGAAAATCAAAAGTCAACATTCGGTCAACTCGCCTCGTCCAGTGGCTCGTCATCGATCACGGCCTGTCGCATGATCTTAATCCTCGTGGGACGCTCCGGTCATCGTGAAGGCATGATGATGGCTATGTGGGCTCCACTGCAATGAACAATACTCAGAATCAACAAAGTGACAAATGCAAATGTCACTTTCAAAGGTATATACTTTCATTCTTTTACATTTACTTTCAAAACCCTAATTTTCCTCTATCACTCATTTCATCATAACTTGAGTTTGGGAGATGCGATTTTCGAACCGTTTGTTGCGTAGGAATCGTATTTTCGCTCCCCTACTCTCGGGATGTTCCAAAAAGTGCTCTGATGAAGCCTTTTCAGTGAACATCCCTCATCAATACTCTCTTACACAATTTGTCGTAAGTAAACATGCTACCCTGTTTCACCTCCCTAATAAGCAAGTCGAAACAGGGGGGGCATATAGCTACTCACAAATTTCATCACCTTCCTCAGTAAGCATTAGGTGATTTTGTGATCTAACGTGCGTTTTGTAGGGTGCGGTTTCTAACTGTGTACTGCAGATACCGCTGGGGGCTTCGTCCGACAACTTATGGATATATCCTTTTTCAAATGACGTTTACTTTCTGTACTTTAGCTTGCATATGCACGTAGTACTCATATGATCACTAAAGTGGGGGCTAAATGTAACGTCATAAATTGTACGCACTTGCTAAAGTAGTACAATTTAACACCTAGTTTAGCACCCACCTTGGCGCAGTTGCATTTTACATTACATTTCCCCTTTAGCACTTAATTAATCAAATTAATTAGGTCTAAAGGTTCTATTTCATCATTTTCCACATCATAAAGTCGGGCCCTTTCATTAAAGCGTGCCCCTTTCATTTTATTCTTCCAATACACTACTTAATCAAAAACCCTAATTAGGCCCTATTCTGAGCTTGGGGGCTTGATTTCGGGGGTCAAAACATCTCGAAATCACCTGTAACTTCGAGATTCTCTCTAAAATCATCATATCTGACGGCCCTGAAAATTTGGTGAAAAGTTGTCGGGACCGTGGCGCCCGGAGTGCACACGGTCCCAGACATTTTTCCTGAAATTTTAGGAGCGCGATCCAATCATAAAATAAAGCTTAACCCCAAGAAATTGGCGGGATATTCAATCTCTAGGTCGGCCAAAAATTGGAATTGAGACCTAGGGTTTCATACATAAGAGCTCTCTTTCTTCATTTGAAGGGATCCGAATTTTGTTTTCAGGAACCTCATATGCAGCGAAAGAGCAGATCTTTGAAGACTTCAACAACTTTCAACATCCCTCTATCAAGCATTTATCAAATCCATTCATCCATTTAGGGCTTGGAAGACATTGAAGAACAATAGGAGATTACCGACTGAAGATTGGCTTGTACTCCTCCCTTGAGGGTTGGGTTGCTCCAGTTTGCTTACTTGCATTTTAGATCTTGCACACACACAAGGTCTGCACACACATTACTTTTACAATACAACTTGGCTATTCGTGGAGGTGGAAATCACCAAAGCGGGGGTTTGACTAAGGCAAAACCCTATATAGCTGCCCAAACACCTTTTTCAGATATAAGTGCAGGTTTCGAGACTCGGACAACGCTGCAGGTTGCAGATCCGAAAAAAGCAGGTCGAGACAACACCCCACATCAAATTGCAGAGCAGAATACCAAGACAGGGGCGTGGGGCGCCCTGGTCCTGCCAGGACAGGGGCGCTGGGCGCCCTGGTCCCTGGGACAGAGGTGCTGGGCGCCCTGGTCCTCCTGACAGACAGCATTTTAGACAGTTTTCCAACGTGCAAAACAGCAGTTTCAGGTGCAGTTCTGGGACAGAATCAGGACAGTGGCGCCTGTGCCCCCGTCCCGAACATTTTCAGTCAAACTTTGACTCCGAGTACGCATCTGCATTCTTGTTTTATCCTTGTGTTTACAGCTTTCCATTGTTTAAGTTCAATTCTGCAATCTTGTTGTTAGCTCATACTTGCATTTTAGGGTTAGGAATTGAACTTGCATAATCTTACCTTTCAATTACAACAAAGGAATAGAAACCCTAATAGGTAGCCCATGGCTCTCTCTTTCACAAAAAGAAGTAGCCAATTGTGTGATACCTCTAGGCTCTTTTGTATTCCGTAATGTGTGACAAGAGGTAGGATTAGGACATGATAACCTAGTCTCGCTTTTTCCCTCACACACTCCTAATGGTCAGCCTCAACTAATCAGGTGGAGGTGGAGGTGGAGGTGGAGGTGGAGGGGGTGGAGATGGAGGTGGCGCTAGACCTAATAGCTCATCTATCTCAAACTCATCTTTTATGTGAAAATAATCTGCATATATATACAAACATGAAAATTTACAATAACTATTTAATTTACATTTCACCTTCTAAAAAAACTTATAATTAAATACAATTTACCAACTTAAATATAAAAAAAGGAAACTCATATAGATCTATATTATTAATAGGTGAGTCTATTTTAATAATAAGCATGATTTAAGAAATATTATCCACTTAAATCAAAGTATAAAAAATATTCTACAAAATTAAACATCATAATGTCCATGCAACTCAAAGAATACTTTTTAACATCTAAAGATGCATTAGTATAAGTTCCATCAAAATCATAAAAATAATCATGAGAGAGAGAGAGAAAATAGACAATGAATAAAAAGATTCCACTAATTTAAATAATGAATAATCATCTCCTCTAGACTCCACTGAGGGCTCATTCTCGATTAAGATTTTTTTTTAGTTGGCATTTTGGGCCATCATGGTGCATTTGTATGTTTGTTATAGAGAGATGGATGATTACAATACCTATGATAGTTGTACTTTAGGACCCATAATAGTTGTCCATCTTGTCATGAGAGGCTTCTAATCATAGTTCAATGGTAGCATTGTGTAGTTAATCTTTTCAAAGAAGGTAACTTCCATGGAATTACAATTTTGTACCCTTGCAATATTTACCCATTATCTTCAATTAGGATACCACTTTATATTTTCAACTTGATAAGAATCAATTCAACTACTCTCTTTTAGTTTTAACTAAATCCATTAAAGTCATAAGTTATATCTATGAACTTGTCAATACATGTACTTTAGGAGTAGTTGAAATTTAATATAATAATGTCATTTTAGAAACAATTGGGATACTTCACCAATAATGTCACTCTAATGACAAGTTGAAACTGTGATGCTAAAAATGTGGTATATAAGAAGGCATACACATATAATGAGGCAATAAAACATAATGGAAAGCTTAATTGAAAACTAAATTAAAGATGCAAACCATAAGCCTTCCTTGAAATGTCCCATTTTCCTCTATTCTTGAGGACCTTGGAGGTGTTGGATTGATTGGCTCTTAGCGGAGCAATGACCTCCAAAGTGGCAACTCAAGAGTTGAGTAGGTAAATGATCATGATTGATTATGCAAATGATATGAAATGCATGATCTAAGAAATTAGATTAACATGCTATGATTAATCCAAAATGCTAATTACTAGATGATTGAAATGAAAATGCCTATAGTAATGATGATAAAAATATGAATGCAAGGGATCCTTATTGCTCCAAAATGGGGGATATTTATAGGAATTCCAAGGCCAAAGATGAGGTGGTAGGAATCAACGGTCCAGATCTGATCTGAAGCTATCAAGGGCCAAGATTGAGGAAGTTGGAGAAGAGGTTAGAGGAAGGGACATTTTTCATCTCTATGGTGACAAGTGTCAAGGAGCCTTGCTCATGAGAGGGAAAGTGTCCAAGTGAGGAGACGTGGTAAAAGTGCCATGTGTCTCAAGGGGAGAATATCCACACCATAGGAGGTTAGTATAAGGAGGCTAGGATGTTCAAGATAGGATAGGGTTAGTTAAACCCAAGGTTAAGTGGAATGGATTAGGCTAGGGGATGGTTAGGTTAGGAGGCATGTGCTCATTTGAATTTAAAAATTCAAATAATTTGGAAAATGATAATTAATCTCAACAAACTTGAATTTGTTAATTTTAATTAGGGATTAGAATAATTGATTTATATGGGGGGTAATTAATTAATCAAAGGGGGATATGAAATGAACTATATAAATAAATTATGTAGATTTATTTACTAGTAGATGAATAGAGAGATTAATCAAATTGCTTGTGAATTCAATTAATTGGGAAGGAGGATTAATCAAATAACTACATATTGAATTAACTATCTTCAAACCATTTTTAGG
Organism: Cryptomeria japonica; assembly: GCF_030272615.1. Lineage (NCBI taxonomy): Eukaryota > Viridiplantae > Streptophyta > Pinopsida > Cupressales > Cupressaceae > Cryptomeria > Cryptomeria japonica. The sequence continues at coordinate 657,290,859 of NC_081409.1, read as the reverse complement.
TGTATACATTTTGCCCTTCTTTGAAGCGATGTGTGACGACGCGTTGGTGCAAAGAAAACTCGATTGCTGATGTTGCTGATAATGATTTTGATAGGATGCCCTAGCCATTGACTACTAAATTGTGATACAATGATGCCCCCTCAGAAGATCAATTGAGATAATTGACCTTTGGAGTTTTTGGATCTTTGCGAAATTGATTTCCCAATATACTATTAGATGATTCCTACAACTGTGGTTGATGAAAGTGCAAGTTCTTATATCACTTTGATGTGGTTCTTGATGTGATGATTGATAGAGTTTGATTGAATTAATAAGATTGATTAGATCAAGATTTAGTCTGGTTTTAGAAATGACACCTCCTATACAAGATATGATAGAATAGATCAGATGAGATCGATTGATAGAATTGATAAGATTGATTGGATAAAGAAATGATGTTTTGTTGAAATCCTGTTGTAGGAAGATTTAGATAAGCTAATGTTGGCATATTTGAGGGAGTGGCATAAGATTCTCTTTGGGTCGACAATATCTGTAGAGAGGGGAGCCATAGTTTTGATTGTGTATACACCTATAATGATACATTGATGATTCCTGCGATAGATTTGGCCTTGGATAAGATGAGCTTTTGTGATCCCATGCAAAAATGAAATGCAAGCTAAATGCAAATGCAATGTGGTGATTGGATTGGTCATGGATTCATTGCTTTGTTTCATCATTGAGCCTTTAAAATGTGGGAAGTGAGTGCAAACATCAATGGTATAATTGAACCATGATGACCTAAGCACTACTTTCTTGGGTTTTGATATTGCAAGTTAGCACAAGCATCGAGGTATAATTGAACCAAGATGACCCGAGTGTTGCTTGCATAAAATGGGCAGTATTAATCATTTCTATATGCAAGTCCTAAATGTCTTCTATGATATTCCGATGATCATGTCTCGAGACAACTTTGCACATATTAACGATTAATTTACACACAACAGTCAAGAAAAATATCATGTTCCTTGTTCCTCTAGTCAAAGACATCTTGGAGTCACTCAGAAATCATGATAGCAAAAAATCAAGATAAAATAGTTGAACCATTATTGTCAAAGTGTTAAAATCATGAGTCAAGATATATCATCCATTGATATGTGTTTGTCATGTTTAGACCGATATGTGATAGTTGATGGTTGACAATGTGATCTTATGTTCAACATTGGATGTGTCTCAGTTTTTCACTTGACAAGTGTTGCCTAATGGTTGTTATACCTATTCAATTAAGCTCAAAACAATGAAATTTTTTTACCCCCGGCTAGGTTCAGGATTTTGCCCCCAGTCTAGAAACCAACCTTATTATGATATACACAATGATCCAAACCATGACGAGAAATCACCTAGGATGTCTGCATATGTACAAAGGCTTCATTATGGATATGAACAACGCTGATGGAAATGAATGCAAGTGGAAGGATGCATGAACCAATAGATGGAAGAGCTAGCTGACAGATAGCGCCTATTTGCCAGGTTTTCACCATTTTTTTTTATTGTACTTTTTCTCATATTTGATTTTTTTTTTCATTGTTTTTGTATTTTCTGCTTTTTCCACTGTTTTTGGATTTTTCTGCTTTTTCACTGTTTTTGGTTTTTCTATTTTTTTTGTTTTTTGATTTTTCTTCTTTTCCACTGTTTTTGGATTTTTTTGCTTTTTCACTGTTTTTGGAGTTTTCCGCTTTTTCAGACATAAAACTTCTTTAGATGCATGCTATTGATGGGTTTCTCGAGCTGATCCCCATCTTGTGTTGATAGCTGATATGCTCTTGACCCAAATACTACTGTAACCACAAACGAACCTAACCAGTTTGGTTCAAACTTTCCTTTCTTTTCTTGATCTGGCTGGTTTTGTGGATTTTCCTTTAGTACTAGTTCCCCAACTTGAAAGACTCATGGTTTGACCTTGTGATTATAAATTCGACACATTATTTGCTTATATACCTTTAAATGATCAAAGGCATTTTGTCTTTGTTCATGGATCAATTCTAACTCTTGCAATCTAGATACTCGGTGTTCTTCATCTGGGATAAGACCTTTTAATGATACTCGTAGAGAAGGTATCTCTACTTCTATTGGCAGTATTGCTTCTGATCCATAAACAAGAGAGAAAGGTGTGGCACCTATTGGTGTGTAGATACTAGTACAGTAGACCCATAGAGAAGGGTTCAATTGAATATGCCAATCTCTGCCCGCATCATTCACTGTCTTTTTGAGGATTTTCAAAATAGTTTTGTTTGATGCTTCTGCTTGCCCATTTCCTTGTGGAAAATCTATGTTGGGTCTTGAATTTCTCACATAGTTCTTGGACATCCTGATTATTGAACGGTCACCCATTATCAGTGATAATGGTCATGGGTATTCCATAGCAACAGATGATGTAGTTCAAGATAAATGCAACAATTTGTTTTCCTGTGATATTTGTGAGAGCTACTGCCTCAATCCATTTTGTAAAATATTTTGTAGCTACAAGGATGAATTTGTGACCATTGGATGAGGGAGGATTTATCTTGCCTACTAGATCAAGACCCCATTAGCAGAAAGGCCAAGATGTTGCCAAAGCATGAAGTTCCTGTGCTGGTGCATGAATTAAATTTCCATGGATCTGACATTGTTTGCATGTTTTAGGTATCTAAAAATAATCTCGTTCCATAGTTGGTCAATAATAGCCCAAGCGAATGAGTTTTTTTGAAAGGGTAAGACCACTTGAATGAGTGCCACAAATGTCGTTATGGACTTCATTTAAGGCCTTCTCAGATTCTTCTTGTTCGAGACATCTTAAAAGAGTACCGTCTAGACCTCGTTTAAAAAGGGTATCCATGACAAGAGTATAATGGGAGGATTGGTGAATAAAGTCTCTTTTGATTTTTCGACAAGTCAAGAGGGAGGATATTATCTTTTTGGTATGTGTAAGTTTGGCCATAGCGAGAGGAATCATGCCCAACAAGGTGATAGATAGTTTGGGAATCAAGACAATTATGTGCAAGGTAACACAAATCTTCCACCAAGAATTCATAACACTCTTGATTTTCCAGTGTCTTCAATAGAGAAGAAAGTGTCGCCATGGTGTTTGCTGCTTTGTTGTCATTCCTCGAAATCTGCTAAAATTTATTTCGACAAAGTATTTCTTGAGATCATCAACCATCTTTTTGTAAGGCATGAGTTTGTCATCCTTTGTTTGATAATCATCATTGATTTGATTGATGACAAGCTGAGAGTCTCTGAAGACCTGAAGTTGTGTAATATTCCATTCTATGGCCATCTTTATTCCTATGGCCAAAGCTTCATATTTTGTTGTGTTATTGGTACATGGAAAGCTTAATTTGTATGCTTTTGGAGTTGTATGACCTTGTGGTGTGATTAATAATATGCTTGCTCCTGATCCATGTTGTGTTCCATTATTGATGCCTACCCCTGGACTGATATTCGAGTGATGTATTATAAGATTTGAATCCAACCCTGGAATGTCTGCATATGACCATCTTTTGATTTGCCTCCTTTTGAAGAGTTCCAAATATTTTTGCCTTGCTAGTTTTGATAGAGAAGTTGCTGGATATAGATCAGTTGTGCCAATGTTAACTGCCTCTGTTGGTTCTATTAGGATAGATGACCTCTCTTGATAAAATTCAGGTAAGGTGTCAAATCTCCCATCTTTCGGCGTCTCGAGGAGGTTTTCACCATTAGATGCATCCTTTATTTTTACTTTTTCTCAGTCTAATGTTGCTAGCAAATGGTTTTCAACATTAGACCTGATATTGTTTTCTTTATTTTCATTTTTGCGACTAGGAGATTTGGCACCCACTTGACTCGAAGATACGTTAGTAAAATCCCTAGTGGAAGTTGTTGTGGGTTCGATTGCATTAATATATAAAGATATGACATGGTCATTAGGAAAGGTATCAATGGTGGTATGTCTTTGATTTTCCCAGTCCATAAGTTCAGGATGGATTAAGGGTAAAGGATCCCCAGGTTGAATTGTTTCAAAGATATTAGGGGTCATGATAGAGATGTCAGAGATTTCAATATGTATTTCCATTTCTAGAACGATACTCTCATCAGAATGACCTTTCACAAGTAGCTCCTGATTATCCTTGATTAAGTCCAACTCAGCCAAATGTGATTTTTATTCAAGTGGGATAGTTCCTAACGTTTGTCTTGCATACGTGTGAACTATACACCTACATCTTCTTCATCCCTTTCAATTTTAAGTTGCTCTTGTTTGTTTTTCCATGATAGAAAATAGTCTTCCTTCCCTCGATCTCTTAGCTGCATTTGTTTTTCCATGCTTGACAAAATTGATGCAAATCATTGTTCCTTGGATTGTGTGCTTGAAGATGCTGCCTCTCTATTATGTGGAATAATGACCTCTTGAGCTGGTTTTAGATTACTACAACACTACAATGGATTTGAGTATGCTAAGATCATGATTTCCTGCCCATTGTATGGAAATTTTAGGCACTGATGACATGTTGATGGAATATCCCTTATATCATGTATCCATGGTTTTCCCAAGAGTATGTTGTATGGTAAGTCCATGTCTAGAACTTGGCATGATATCTCTTTCTGCAAAGGTCCCACTCTGATGGGTAATATCACAATTCCTTTAGAGGAATGCTCTTCCTCATCATATGTTTTGAATGTGATATTTTTTTGGGGATCAACTCCATCTTCTGAATAACCTAGAGCACGAACAAAACTTAATGAGCAAATGTTTAAGCCATCTCCCCCATCTATTAGGACACCCTGAACGAGCGTTCTATGAATGAGGACTTCAATTTGCAAGGGAGCATTATGGGGATGTTGCAATGAATCAATGCTTAGATATGAAGGAGATGGGCTTTGAATAGGATCTTCTGAAATAGGTTTGATGGCGATTATGGATATCCCTCGGGGAACTTCATCCTTGGGTGTATTGTTTGGTGAGGATGCTATGGAAGGTTCTTGCAAGTCTTTAAGAGGTGTAGGAATAGATGCCTTTGGAGAGTAAATTTTCTTATGGGGGATGAACCATTCCTAGACATAAGTGTGTGATTTTGATCTTCCTCAACAAAATCCTTTAGGGATCTCTTTAAGAGTTACATAAAAGAGCCACCTTTCTTTGGAGATGTATTTGAATCCTTGTGAGGTTTTGACATAGTTGGCTTTTGATTTTGGATTTGTTTGATTTCTTTGATATGTTGACCTGTTATGTCTTCTTCTTGTATTTTGCTTTGGTATTCCATGTTTCTATGCTCTTCAGCTATTTAGAATGTTTGAATTTCTGTTCCAGTGATCTTATGTCTCTACTCTCTAGTTAAAATGGGCATATATGTGTTGAATATTCTGCAAGGATTTGATTGTCTAAAAGGTGTTTCAATAAATGACGAACTGCTAATGTAGGTATGATAGAGTGACATGAAAAGATAATTCAAGTATTTGTAGATTTGTAAGTTTTTCAATCTTAGTTTGGAGTGCAATGATGATGATTTTGATAAAATCAAGTGCAATAGGAATGATATATCCTATGATGTGGGACAAGGTTATCTTGATCAAACGTTGTAGTTTCATGATAGAGAATGATAGATCCTAATGAGAAACTATGTTTTGAGTGATCAAATTATCAAAGAAGGTGTGATGTTGCACTTTGAGATGTTAGATCTTAAACTTGTTGGAGATGAATACTTGAGAACCTTAGTGTGTCTTGCTTTGAATCTATTTTAGCAAAAGATAACCCGACTGACTGACCCGAGAAGATGACCTAGTCTCTATGTTTGACTCTCTAAGAAATGGGTTGTTTTTATTTTCTTATTTTGGTGCAGTTTACTAGAAACGCTGACAAAATGACTAGAAACATTGCTATACGGACCAGAAACACTGCTAAATTGACTAGAAACATGCTATATGGACTAGAAACATTGACAAACTGACCAGAAATGCTGACAAAATGATTGACAATGCTGCTATACTGACTAGAAATGCTGCTATACAGACCAGAAACGTTGCTAAACTAGCCATAAACATTGACAAACTGACCGCAAACGCTGCTATATTGACCAAAAACTCTGCTATACTGACCAAAAATGCTGACAAACTGACCAGAAACGCCGAGGAACATACCAAAAATGCTATTCTATAGTGCAGTGACTCTAAAGTTCAAAACAATAATGTTTAGACTCAACAAATTGGGTGTTTGAACTTAGGAGATTTTTGTTTTGACCTAAATTTTTGATTTTCAGACTCAAATAACTTAAATTTAGACCTAGCAAGTGCATACTAGGAGATCTAGTGTTGAAACATGAGCAATTTGACATTCAACCCAAAAGAGCTGACATTTAGACCAAGAGAGCTGACATTTAGACCGTAAGAGCTGACGTTTAGACCAAGAGAGCTGACATTTAGACCATAAGAGTTGACGTTTATACCAAGAGAGCTGACATTTAGACTAAGAAAGCTGACATTTAGACCAAGAGAGCTAACGTTTAGACTAGAAGAGTTGACATTTAGACCAAGAGAGTTGACGTTCAGAGCAAGAGAGCTACCGTTTAGACCAAGAAATTTGAAGTTTAAACTAATGATGTTAGAACTTGGACAATGGTTATTTTGACCCCAAGAGTTAATGCATAGAATGAGAAAATTGATGTTTATACCTAGCAAGCTCAACCTTGGAGAGTTAATGTTGAAATATGAAAAAGCTAACATTCATACCAAGAGAGCTAACGTTTAGAACAGAACAACGACTGTTTGGACCGTAGGTGCGACTATTTGGATTGAAAGTGCAATTGTTTGAACCGTAGGTGTGACTGTTTGGACCGTATGTGCGACTATATGGATCGTATGTGGGCCTTTTTGGACCGAAAGAGCTAATCTGCTGTGAAACTTGTAAATTTGACAATTTGAGGTTTGAGTTTGTAATTTTTGTTGTATTTCAATGGATGATATCTTGACTTGACTGAAAGTGCGACTATTTTGACTGTAGGTACGACTGTTTGGACCATAGGTGCGACTGTTTGGACCATATGTGCGACTGTTTGGATCGTAGGTGCGAATGTTTAGACCGTATGTGCGACTGTTTGGACCAAAAGAGCTAACCTATTGTGAAACTTGTAAATTTGACAATTTGATGTTTGAGTTTGCAATTTTTGTTGTTTTTAATGGATGATATATTGACTTTACTAAAAGTGTGACTCTTTGGACTATAGTTGTGTTTGTTTAGACCGTATCTGTGATTGTTTGGACTGTATGTGCAACTGTTTGGACCGAAAGAGCTAATCTGCTGTGAAACTTGTAAATTTGACAATTTGAAGTTTGAGTTTGCAATTTTTGTTGTATTTCAATGGATTATATCTTGACTTGACTTACAAACACAGAAATCAGATTTTATTTTTGACCCAAAGGACACATAAAGTGTATATTCAAGAAGCCTTAAAGAAAGCCCAAGTTTTCACAGGTTTTGAACAATTGAAAATACATCATTCAGTCTATCCTAAGGAGATTGGCTTCATTATTAGTTCTTAGCCCACACTTGGTACCCTATCAACTCACACAGCCTTGTCACCACCTAAAGGGCACCCGTGTTTTTGCCTTTGTGAGAGCTAGTGGAGTCCCATTATGAGCCTATCAATAAGGTCTCAAAAGGGGAGTTCGCACATACACTCAAGAGGGACATGTGGTGAGTATCTTAAGGAGAGATTCTTCCCCCTCCATGCACTAAGAATTTAATAATGTTCGGAGGTAAACCAGGTAGCTTCTAATTTTAATTGGAACTAGTAAGGGATCCATTCGACGCGTTGGGGTATAAACTCAATTAAGAGGTCTCCCAGCCTTGAAAACCAAGGTTTGATATACGCGAAGGTATGAAGGAGAGCTATTCTCGAGCACTATCATTGACTTGATTTTCATCGAATCACATTTATTTTATAGTGGGTTGGAGTACTTGGCGTTAGCTGTTCCCACTTGGGTCGTTCCCCTCTCACCGACCTTAATGGCTTTGGCCTTATAGGCTCCTAGGGAGGGTAGGCCCGCTAAAGATATGATTATTGAAAGAAAAAGATGAGTCTAGCTTTCTGATCACCTAAGAAAGGTGAGAGAATACTCTCCTATCATGAAAACACATAAGATATGTTTGTTCATTTCCATTGTAATTAGTATACGTAAATAATTTATCAAAAATAAGTGCAAAATCCTACGGTTGCAAACAAAGTTAGTAGTTTATATTGCATTCTTTGACAGTGAAATGGTTTATGGCTCTGGTCTTTCACAATGAAACAAGTACCCACAAAACCAATAATATGCAAATTAGGCTCGGGAAAATGACAATCCAGAAGCAGAAATAAGGAATGCAACATACAATATTTGCAAAATCAATAAAAAACTGAAAACATCATCAAATTGACCAAGAACGCCATCATATGTGACAAGAACGCTGCCAAATGGACCCAAAACGGTACTCTGCACACCAAAAACGTTGTTCTGAACACCAAAAATGTTGTCAAACAGACTGAAAGCACAGACAAATGTACCAAAAATGCCACAATACATACCAAAAATACTAAAGTACATACTGAAAGCGTTAAAGTACAAAAAAATATGAAAATAGAGTTGAGAAGTCTCTCGAAAATGCCATTTGAGGTGTCAAAATGCTACAATAGAGACCAAGAATGCAATTCAGGAGACCAAGAGAGCTAATCTGCACTCTGAAAGAGCTAATCAACCTGTCAATGAAATTTCCTACAAGCAAACTTGTTAAAGATCAAAGGGGCTAGGCCCCACGGTGGGTGCCAATTAACGTGATGGTAAAAATGTGGTCTATAAGAAGGCATACACATATAATGAGACAATAAAACATAATGGAAAGCTTAACTAAAAACTAAATTAAAGATGCATACCATAAGCCTTCCTTGAAATGTCCCATTTTCCTCTATTCTTGAGGACCGTGGAGGTGTCGGATTGATTCACTCTCAGTGGAGCAATGACCTCCAAAGTGGCAACTCAAGAGTTGAGTAGGTACTTGATCATGATTGATTATGCAAATGATATGAAATGAATGATCTAAGCAACTAGACTAACATGCTATGATTAATCCAAAATGCTAATTACTAGATGACTGAAATGAAAATCCTATAGTAATGATGATAAAAATATGAATGCAAGGGATCAATGTTGAAATATGAAAAAGCTAACATTCATACCAAGAGAGCTAACGTTTAGAACAGAAGAGCGACTGTTTGGACTGTAGGTGCGACTATTTGGACTGAAAGTGCAATTGTTTGAACCATAGGTGCGACTGTTTGGACCGTATGTGCGACTATATGGATCGTATGTGGGCCTTTTTTGATCGAAAGAGCTAATCTGCTGTGAAACTTGTAAATTTGACAATTTGAGGTTTGAGTTTGTAATTTTTGTTGTATTTCAATGGATGATATCTTGACTTGACTGAAAGTGCGACTATTTTGACTGTAGGTACAACTTTTTGGACCATAGGTGTGACTGTTTGGACCATATGTGCGACTGTTTGGATCATAGGTGCGAATGTTTAGACCATATGTGCGACTGTTTGGACCAAAAGAGCTAACCTGTTGTGAAACTTGTAAATTTGACAATTTGATGTTTGAGTTTGCAATTTTTGTTGTTTTTAATGGATTATATATTGACTTTACTAAAAGTGTGACTCTTTGGACTATAGTTGTGTTTGTTTAGACCGTATGTGTGATTGTTTGGACCGTATGTGCGACTGTTTTGACCGAAAGAGCTAATCTGCTGTGAAACTTGTAAATTTGACAATTTGAAGTTTGAGTTTGTAATTTTTGTTGTATTTCAATGGATTATATCTTGACTTGACTTACAAACACAGAAATCAGATTTTATTTTTGTCCCAAAGGACACATAAAGCGTATATTCAAGAAGCCTTAAAGAAAGCCCAAGTTTTCACAGGTTTTGAACAATTGAAAATACATCATTCAGTCTATCCTAAGGAGATTGGCTTCATTATTAGTTCTTAGCCCACACTTGGTACCCTATCAACTCACACAGCCTTGTCACCACCTAAAGGGCACCCGTGTTTTTGCCTTTGTGAGAGCTAGTGGAGTCCCATTATGAGCCTATCAATAAGGTCTCAAAAGGGGAGTTCGCACATACACTCAAGAGGGACATGTGGTGAGTATCTTAAGGAGAGATTCTTCCCCCTCCATGCACTAAGAATTTAATAATGTTTGGAGGTAAACCAGGTAGCTTCTAATTTTAATTGCAACTAGTAAGGGATCCATTCGACGCGTTGGGGTATAAACTCAATTAAGAGGTCTCCCAGCCTTGAAAACCAAGGTTTGATATACCCGAAGGTATGAAGGAGAGTTGTTCCCGAGCACTATCATTGACTTGATTTTCATTGAATCACATTAATTTTATAGTGGGTTGGAGTACTTGGCGTTAGCTGTTCCCACTTGGGTTGTTCCCCTCTCACCGACCTTAATGGCTTTGGCCTTATAGGTTCCTAGGGAGGGTAGGCCCGCTAAAGATATGATTATTGAAAGAAAAAGATGAGTCTAGCTTTCTGATCACCTAAGAAAGGTGAGAGCATACTCTCCTATCATGAAAACACATAAGATATGTTTGTTCATTTCCATTGTAATTAGTATACGTACCTAATTTATCAAAAATAAGTGCAAAATCCCGCGGTTGCAAACAAAGTTAGTAGTTTATATTGCATTCTTTGACAGTGAAATGGTTTATGGCTCTGGTCTTTCACAATGAAACAAGTACCCACAAAACCAATAATATGCAAATTAGGCTCGGGAAAATGACAATCCAGAAGCAGAAATAAGGAATGCAACATACAATATTTGCAAAATCAATAAAAAACTGAAAACATCATCAAATTGACCAAGAACGCCATCATATGTGACAAGAACGCTGCCAAATGGACCCAAAACGCTACTCTGCACACCAAAAACGTTGTTCTGAACACCAAAAATGTTGTCAAACAGACTGAAAGCACAGACAAATGTACCAGAAACGCCACAATACATACCAAAAATACTAAAGTACATACTGAAAGCGCCAAAGTACAAAAAAATATAAAAATAGAGTTGAGAAGTCTCTCGAAAATGCCATTTGAGGTGTCAAAATGCTACAATAGAGACCAAGAACGCAATTCGGGAGACCAAGAGAGCTAATCTGCACTCTGAAAGAGCTAATCAACCTGTCAATGAAATTTCCTACAAGCAAACTTGTTAAAGATCAAAGGGGCTAGGCCCCACGGTGGGTGCCAATTAATGTGATGGTAAAAATGTGGTCTATAAGAAGGCATACACATATAATGAGACAATAAAACATAATGGAAAGCTTAATTGAAAACTAAATTAAAGATGCAAACCATAAGCCTTCCTTGAAATGTCCCATTTTCCTCTATTCTTGAGGACCGTGGAGGTGTTGGATTGATTCACTCTCAGTGGAGCAATGACCTCCAAAGTGGCAACTCAAGAGTTGAGTAGGTACTTGATCATGATTGATTATGCAAATGATATGAAATGAATGATCTAAGCAACTAGACTAACATGCTATGATTAATCCAAAATGCTAATTACTAGATGACTGAAATGAAAATCCTATAGTAATGATGATAAAAATATGAATGCAAGGGATCAATGTTGAAATATGAAAAAGCTAACATTCATACCAAGAGAGCTAACGTTTAGAACAGAAGAGCGACTGTTTGGACCGTAGGTGCGACTATTTGGACTGAAAGTGCAATTGTTTGAACCGTAGGTGCGACTATTTGGACCGTATGTGCGACTATATGGATCGTATGTGGGCCTTTTTGGACCGAAAGAGCTAATCTGCTGTGAAACTTGTAAATTTGACAATTTGAGGTTTGAGTTTGTAATTTTTGTTGTATTTCAATGGATGATATCTTGGCTTGACTGAAAGTGCGACTATTTTGACTGTAGGTACGACTGTTTGGACTGTAGGTGCGACTGTTTGGACCATATGTGCGACTGTTTGAATCATAGGTGCGAATGTTTAGACCGTATGTGCGACTATTTGGACCAAAAGAGCTAACCTGTTGTGAAACTTGTAAATTTGACAATTTGATGTTTGAGTTTGCATTTTTTGTTGTTTTTAATGGATGATATATTGACTTTACTAAAAGTGTGACTCTTTGGACTATAGTTGTGTTTGTTTAGACCGTATGTGTGATTGTTTGGATCGTATGTGCGACTGTTTGGACTGAAAGAGCTAATCTGCTGTGAAACTTGTAAATTTGACAATTTGAAGTTTGAGTTTGCAATTTTTGTTGTATTTCAATGGATTATATCTTGACTTGACTTACAAACACAGAAATCAGATTTTATTTTTGTCCCAAAGGACACATAAAGTGTATATTCAAGAAGCCTTAAAGAAAGCCCAAGTTTTCACAGGTTTTGAACAATTGAAAATACATCATTCAGTCTATCCTAAGGAGATTGGCTTCATTATTAGTTCTTAGCCCACACTTGGTACCCTATCAACTCACACAGCCTTGTCACCACCTAAAGGGCACCCATGTTTTTGCCTTTGTGAGAGCTAGTGGAGTCCCATTATGAGCCTATCAATAAGGTCTCAAAAGGGGAGTTCGCACATACACTTAAGAGGGACATGTGGTGAGTATCTTAAGGAGAGATTCTTCCCCCTCCATGCACTAAGAATTTAATAATGTTCAGAGGTAAACCAGGTAGCTTCTAATTTTAATTGGAAGTAGTAAGGGATCCATTCGATGCGTTGGGGTATAAACTCAATTAAGAGGTCTCCCAGCGTTGAAAACCAAGGTTTGATATACCCGAAGGTATGAAGGAGAGCTATAACCGAGCACTATCGTTGACTTGATTTTGATCGAATCACATTTATTTTATAGTTGGTTGGAGTACTTGGCGTTAGCTGTTCCCACTTGGGTCGATCCCCTCTCACCGACCTTAATGGCTTTGGCCTTATAGGTTCCTAGGGAGGGTAGGCTCGCTAAAGATATGATTATTGAAAGAAAAAGATGAGTCTAGATTTCTGATCACCTAAGAAAGGTGAGAGCATACTCTCCTATCATGAAAACACATAAGATATGTTTGTTCATTTCCATTGTAATTAGTATACGTACCTAATTTATCAAAAATAAGTGCAAAATCCCGCGATTGCAAACAAAGTTAGTAGTTTATATTGCATTCTTTGACAGTGAAATGATTTATGGCTCTGGTCTTTCACAATGAAACAAGTACATGCAAAACCAATAATATGCAAATTAGGCTCGGGAAAATGACAATCCAGAAGCAGAAATAAGGAATGCAACATACAATATTTGCAAAATCAATAAAAAACTGAAAACATCATCAAATTGACCAAGAACGCCATCATATGTGACAGGAACACTGCCAAATGGACCCAAAACGCTACTCTGCACACCAAAAATGTTGTTCTGAACACCAAAAATGTTGTCAAACAGACTGAAAGCACAGACAAATGTACCAGAAATGCCACAATACATACCAAAAATACTAAAGTACATACTGAAAGCGCTAAAGTACAAAAAAAAAAGAAAATAGAGTTGAGAAGTCTCTCGAAAATGCCATTTGAGGTGTGAAAATGCTACAATAGAGACCAAGAACACAATTCCGGAGACCAAGAGAGCTAATCTGCACTCTGAAAGAGCTAATCAACCTGTCAATGAAATTTCCTACAAGCAAACTTGTTAAAGATCAAAGGGGCTAGGCCCCACGGTGGGTACCAATTAATGTGATGGTAAAAATGTGGTCTATAAGAAGGCATACACATATAATGAGACAATAAAACATAATGGAAAGATTAATTGAAAACTAAATTAAAGATGCAAACCATAAGCCTTCCTTGAAATGTCCCATTTCCCTCTATTCTTGAGGACCTTGGAGGTGTTGGATTGATTCACTCTCAGTGGAGCAATGACCTCCAAAGTGGCAACTCAAGAGTTGAGTAGGTACTTGATCATGATTGATTATGCAAATGATATAAAATGAATGATCTAAGAAACTAGACTAACATGCTATGATTAAACCAAAATGCTAATTACTAGATGATTGAAATGAAAATCCTATAGTAATGATGATAAAAATATGAATGCAAGGGATCATTGTTGAAATATGAAAAAGCTAACATTCATACGAAGAGAGCTAATGTTTAGAACAGAAGAGCGACTGTTTGGACCATAGGTGCGACTATTTGGACTGAAAGTGCAATTGTTTGAACCGTAGGTGCGACTGTTTGGACCGTATGTACGACTATATGGATCGTATGTGGGCCTTTTTGGACCGAAAGAGCTAATCTGCTGTGAAACTTGTAAATTTGACAATTTGCGGTTTGAGTTTGTAATTTTTGTTGTATTTCAATGGATGATATCTTGACTTGACTGAAAGTGTGACTATTTTGATAGTAGGTACAACTGTTTGGACCGTAGGTGCGACTGTTTGGACCATATGTGCAACTGGTTGGATGGTAGGTGCGAATGTTTAGACCGTATGTGCGACTGTTTGGACCAAAAGAGCTAACCTGTTGTGAAACTTGTAAATTTGACAATTTGATGTTTGAGTTTGCAATTTTTGTTGTTTTTAATGGATGATATATTGACTTTACTAAAAGTGTGACTCTTTGGACTATAGTTGTGTTTGTTTAGACAATATGTGTGATTGTTTGGACTGTATGTGCGATTGTTTTGACCGAAAGAGCTAATCTGCTGTGAAACTTGTAAATTTGATAATTTGAAGTTTGAGTTTGCAATTTTTGTTGTATTTCAATGGATTATATCTTGACTTGACTTACAAACACAGAAATCAGATTTTATTTTTGTCCCAAAGGACACATAAAGTGTATATTCAAGAAGCCTTAAAGAAAGCCCAAGTTTTCACAGGTTTTGAACAATTGAAAATACATCATTCAGTCTATCCTAAGGAGATTGGCTTCATTATTAGTTCTTAGCCCACACTTGGTACCCTATCAACTCACACAGCCTTGTCACCACCTAAAGGGTACCAGTGTTTTTGCCTTTGTGAGAGCTAGTGGAGTCCCATTATGAGCCTATCAATAAGGTCTCAAAAGGGGAGTTCACACATACACTCAAGAGGGACATGTGGTGAGTATATTAAGGAGAGATTCTTCTCCCTCCATGCACTAAGAATTTAATAATGTTCGGAGGTAAACCAGGTAGCTTCTAATTTTAATTGGAACTAGTAAGGGATCCATTCGACGCGTTGGGGTATAAACTCAATTAAGAGGTCTCCCAGCCTTGAAAACCAAGGTTTGATATACCCGAAGGTATGAAGGAGAGCTATTCCCGAGCACTATCGTTGACTTGATTTTCATCGAATCACATTTATTTTATAGTGGGTTGGAGTACTTGGCGTTAGCTGTTCCCACTTGGGTCGTTCCCCTCTCACCGACCTTAATGGCTTTGGCCTTATAGGTTCCTAGGGAGGGTAGGCCCGCTAAAGATATGATTATTGAAAGAAAAAGATGAGTCTAGCTTTCTGATCACCTAAGAAAGGTGAGAGAATACTCTCCTATCATGAAAACACATAAGATATGTTTGTTCATTTCCATTGTAATTAGTATACGTACCTAATTTATCAAAAATAAGTGCAAAATCCCGCGGTTTCAAACAAAGTTAGTAGTTTATATTGCATTCTTTGACAGTGAAATGGTTTATGGCTCTGGTCTTTCACAATGAAATAAGTACTCGCAAAACCAATAATATGCAAATTAGGCTCGGGAAAATGACAATCCAGAAGCAGAAATAAGGAATGCAACATACAATATTTGCAAAATCAATAAAAAACTGAAAACATCATCAAATTGACCAAGAACGCCATCATATGTGACAAGAACGCTGCCAAATGGACCCAAAATGCTACTCTGCACACCAAAAACGTTGTTCTGAACACCAAAAATGTTGTCAAACAGACTGAAAGCACAGACAAATGTACCAGAAACGCCACAATACATACCAAAAATGCTAAAGTACATACCGAAAGCGCTAAAGTATTAAAAAATATGAAAATACAGTTGAGACGTCTCTCGAAAATGCCATTTGAGGTGTCAAAATGCTACAATAGAGACCAAGAACGCAATTCGGGAGACCAAGAGAGCTAATCTACACTCTGAAAGAGCTAGTCAACCCGTCAATGAAATTTCCTACAAGCAAACTTGTTAAAGATCAAAGGGCTAGGCCCCACGGTGGGTGCCAATTAATGTGATGGTAAAAATGTGGTCTATAAGAAGGCATACACATATAATGAGATAATAAAACATAATGGAAAGCTTAATTGAAAACTAAATTAAAGATGCAAACCATAAGCCTTCCTTGAAATGTCCCATTTTCCTCTATTCTTGAGGACCTTGGAGGTGTTGGATTGATTCACTCTCAGTGGAGCAATCACCTCCAAAGTGACAACTCAAGAGTTGAGTAGGTACTTGATCATGATTGATTATGGAAATGATATGAAATGAATGATCTAAGAAAGTAGACTAACATGCTATGACTAATCCAAAATGCTAATTACTAGATGATTGAAATGAAAATCCTATAGTAATGATGATAAAAATATGAATGCAAGGGATCAATGTTGAAATATGAAAAAGCTAACATTCATACCAAGAGAGCTAACGTTTAGAACAGAAAAGCGACTGTTTGGACCGTAGGTGCAACTATTAAGACTGAAAGTGCAATTGTTTGAACCGTAGGTGCGACTGTTTGGACCGTATGTACGACTATATGGATCGTATGTGGGCCTTTTTGGACCGAAAGAGCTAATCTGCTGTGAAACTTATAAATTTGACAATTTGAGGTTTGAGTTTGTAATTTTTGTTGTATTTCAATGGATGATATCTTGACTTGACTGAAAGTGCGACTATTTTGACTGTAGGTACGACTTTTTGGACCGTAGGTGTGACTGTTTGGACCATATGTGCGACTGTTTGGATCGTAGGTGCGAATGTTTAGACCATATGTGTGACTGTTTGGACCAAATGAGCTAACCTGTTGTGAAACTTGTAAATTTGACAATTTGATGTTTGAGTTTGCAATTTTTGTTGTTTTTAATGGATGATATATTGACTTTACTAAAAGTGTGACTCTTTGGACTATAGTTGTGTTTGTTTAGACCGTATGTGTGATTGTTTGGACCGTATGTGCGACTGCTTTGACCGAAAGAGCTAATCTGCTGTGAAACTTGTAAATTTGACAATTTGAAGTTTGAGTTTGCAATTTTTGTTGTATTTCAATGGATTATATCTTGACTTGACTTACAAACACAAAAATCAGATTTTATTTTTGTCCCAAAGGACACATAAAGTGTATGTTCAAGAAGCCTTAAAGAAAGCCCAAGTTTTCATAGGTTTTGAACAATTGAAAATACATCATTCAGTCTATCCTAAGGAGATTGGCTTCATTATTAGTTCTTAGCCCACACTTGGTACCCTATCAACTCACACAGCCTTGTCACCACCTAAAGGGCACCCGTGTTTTTGCCTTTGTGAGAGCTAGTGGAGTCCCATTATGAGCCTATCAATAAGGTCTCAAAAGGGGAGTTCGCACATACACTCAAGAGGGACATGTGGTGAGTATCTTAAGGAGAGATTCTTCCCCCTCCATGCACTAAGAATTTAATAATGTTCGGAGGTAAACCAGGTAGCTTCTAATTTTAATTGGAACTAGTAAGGGATTCATTCGACGCGTTGGGGTATAAACTCAATTAAGAGGTCTCCCAGCCTTGAAAACCAAGGTTTGATATACCCGAAGGTATGAAGGAGAGCTATTCCCGAGAACTATCATTGACTTGATTTTCATCGAATCACATTTATTTTATAGTGGGTTGGAGTACTTGGCGTCAGCTGTTCCCACTTGGGTCGTTCCCCTCTCACCGACCTTAATGAGTTTGGCCTTATAGGTTCCTAGGGAGGGTAGGCCCGCTAAAGATATGATTATTGAAAGAAAAAGATGAGTCTAGCTTTCTGATCACCTAAGAAAGGTGAGAGCATACTCTCCTATCATGAAAACACATAAGATATGTTTGTTCATTTCCATTGTAATTAGTATGCATACCTAATTTATCAAAAATAAGTGCAAAATCCCGCGGTTGCAAACAAAGTTAGTAGTTTATATTGCATTCTTTGACAGTGAAATGGTTTATGGCTCTGGTCTTTCACAATGAAATAAGTACCCGCAAAACCAATAATATTCAAATTAGGCTCGAGAAAATGACAATCCATAAGCAGAAATAAGGAATGCAACATACAATATTTGCAAAATCAATAAAAAACTGAAAACATCATCAAATTGACCAAGAACGCCATCATATGTGACAAGAACGCTGCCAAATGGACCCAAAACGCTACTCTGCACACCAAAAACGTTGTTCTGAACACCAAAAATGTTGTCAAACAGATTGAAAGCACAGACAAATGTACCAAAAATGCCACAATACATACCAAAAATACTAAAGTACATACTGAAAGCGCTAAAGTACAAAAAAATATGAAAATAGAGTTGAGAAGTCTCTCGAAAATGCCATTTGAGGTGTCAAAATGCTACAATAGAGACCAAGAACGCAATTCGGGAGACCAAGAGAGCTAATCTACACTCTGAAAGAGCTAATCAACTTGTCAATGAAATTTCCTACAAGCAAATGTTAAAGATCAAAGGGGCTAGGCCCCACGGTGGGTGCCAATTAATGTGATGGTAAAAATGTGGTCTATAAGAAGGCATACACATATAATGAGACAATAAAACATAATGGAAAGCTTAATTGAAAACTAAATTAAAGATGCAAACCATAAGCCTTCCTTGAAATGTCCCATTTTCCTCTATTCTTGAGGACCTTGGAGGTGTTGGATTGATTCACTCTCAGTGGAGCAATGACCTCCAAAGTGGCAACTCAAGAGTTGAGTAGGTACTTGATCATGATTGATTATGCAAATGATATAAAATGAATGATCTAAGAAACTAGACTAACATGCTATGATTAATCCAAAATGCTAATTACTAGATGATTGAAATGAAAATCCTATAGTAATGATGATAAAAATATGAATGCAAGGGATCAATGTTGAAATATGAAAAAGCTAACATTCATACCAAGAGAGCTAATGTTTAGAACAGAAGAGCGACTGTTTGGACCGTAGGTGCGACTATTTGGACTGAAAGTGCAATTGTTTGAACCGTAGGTGCGGCTGTTTGGACCGTATGTGCGACTATATGGACCGTATGTGGGCCTTTTTGGACCGAAAGAGCTAATCTGCTGTGAAACTTGTAAATTTGACAATTTGAGGTTTGAGTTTGTAATTTTTGTTGTATTTCAATGGATGATATCTTGACTTGACTGAAAGTGCGACTATTTTGACTGTAGGTACGACTGTTTGGACCATAGGTGCGACTGTTTGGACCATATGTGCGACTGTTTGGATCGTGGGTGCGAATATTTAGACCGTATGTGCGACTGTTTGGACCAAAAGAGCTAACCTGTTGTGAAACTTGTAAATTTGACAATTTGATGTTTGAGTTTGCAATTTTTGTTGTTTTTAATGGATGATATATTGACTTTACTAAAAGTGTGACTCTTTGGACTATAGTTGTGTTTGTTTAGACCGTATGTGTGATTGTTTGGACCGTATGTGCGACTGTTTGGACCGAAAGAGCTAATCTGCTGTGAAACTTGTAAATTTGACAATTTGAAGTTTGAGTTTGCAATTTTTGTTGTATTTCAATGGATTATATCTTGACTTGACTTACAAACACATAAATCAGATTTTATTTTGGTCCCAAAGGACACATAAAGTGTATATTCAAGAAGCCTTAAAGAAAGCCCAAGTTTTCACAGGTTTTGAACAATTGAAAATACATCATTCAGTCTATCCTAAGGAGATTGGCTTCATTATTAGTTCTTAGCCCACACTTGGTACCCTATCAACTCACACAGCCTTGTCACCACCTAAAGGGCACCTGTGTTTTTGCCTTTGTGAGAGCTAGTGGAGTCCCATTATGAGCCTATCAATAAGGTCTCAAAAGGGGAGTTCTCACATACACTCAAGAGGGACATGTGGTGAGTATCTTAAGGAGAGATTCTTCCCGCTCTATGCACTAAGAATTTAATAATGTTCGGAGGTAAACCAGTTAGCTTCTAATTTTAATTGGAACTAGTAAGGGATCCATTCGACGCGTTGGGGTATAAACTCAATTAAGAGGTCTCCCAGCCTTGAAAACCAAGGTTTGATATACCCGAAGGTATGAAGGAGAGCTGTTCCCGAGCACTATCGTTGACTTTATTTTCATCGAATCACATTTATTTTATAGTGGGTTGGAGTACTTGGCGTTAGCTGTTCCCACTTGGGTCGTTCCCCTCTCACCGACCTTAATGGCTTTGGCCTTATAGGTTCCTAGGGAGGGTAGGCCCGCTAAAGATATGATTATTGAAAGAAAAAGATGAGTCTAGCTTTTTGATCACCTAAGAAAGGTGAGAGCATATTCTCCTATCATGAAAACACATATGATATGTTTGTTCATTTCCATTGTAATTAGTATATGTACCTAATTTATCAAAAATAAGTGCAAAATCCCATGGTTGCAAACAAAGTTAATAGTTTATATTGCATTCTTTGACAGTGAAATGGTTTATGGCTCTGGTTTTTCACAATGAAATAAGTACCCGCAAAACCAATAATATGCAAATTAGGCTCGGGAAAATGACAATCCAAAAGCAGAAATAAGGAATGCAACATACAATATTTGCAAAATCAATAAAAAACTGAAAACATCATCAAATTGACAAAGAACGCCATCATATGTGACAAGAACGCTACCAAATGGACCCAAAATGCTACTCTGCACACCAAAAACGTTGTTCTGAACACCAAAAATGTTGTCAAACAGACTGAAAGCACAGACAAATGTACTAGAAACGTCACAATACATACCAAAAATGCTAAAGTACATACTGAAAGCGCTAAAGTACAAAAAAATATGAAAATAGAGTTGAGAAGTCTCTCGAAAATGCCATTGTCAAAATGCTACAATAGAGACCAAGAACGCAATTCGGGAGACCAAGAGAGCTAATCTACACTCTGAAAGAGCTAGTCAACCTGTCGATGAAATTTCCTACAAGCAAACTTGTTAAAGATCAAAGGGCTAGGCCCCACGGTGGGTGCCAATTAATGTGATGGTAAAAATGTGGTCTATAAGAAGGCATACACATATAATGAGACAATAAAACATAATGGAAAGCTTAATTGAAAACTAAATTAAAGATGCAAACCATAAGCCTTCCTTGAAATGTCCCATTTTCCTCTATTCTTGAGGACCTTGGAGGTGTTGGATTGATTCACTCTCAGTGGAGCAATGACCTCCAAAGTGGCAACTCAAGAGTTGAGTAGGTACTTGATCATGATTGATTATGCAAATGATATGAAATGAATGATCTAAGAAACTAGACTAACATGCTATGATTAATCCAAAATGCTAATTACTAGATGATTGAAATGAAAATCCTATAGTAATGATGATAAAAATATGAATGCAAGGGATCCTTATTGCTCCAAAATGGGGGATATTTATAGGAATTCCAAGGCCAAAGCTGAGGTGGAAGGAATCAACGGTCCAGATTTGATCTGAAGATATCAAGGGCCAAGATTGATGAAGTTGGAGAAGAGATTGGAGGAAGGGAAATTTTTCATCTCTGTGGTGACAAGTGTCAAGGAGCCTTGCTCATGAGAGGGCAATTGTCCAAGGGAGGAGACATGTGGTAAAAGTGCCATCTGTCTCAAGGGGAGAATATCCACACCATAGGAGGTTAGGATGTGCAAGATAGGATACAACTAGTTAAAGCCAGGGTTAGGTTAGGGGATGGTTAGGTTAGGAGGCATGTGCTCATTTGAATTTAGAAATTCAAATAATTTGGAAAATGATAATTAATCTCAACAAACTTGAATTTGTTAATTTTAATTAGGGATTAGAAGAATTGATTTATATGGGGGGGGGGGGGGGTGGAATTGATTAATTTAGAATTAATTAATCAAAGGGGGATATGAAATGAACTGTATAAATAAATCATGTAGATTTATTTACTAGTAGATGAATAGATAAATTAATCAAATTGCTTGTGAATTCAATTAATTGGGAAGGGGGGATTAATCAAATAACTACGTATTTAATTAACTATCTTTAGACCATTTTTAGGTGTATACAGAAACTTTGACAACTTTTTATGACACTTTAACAACACTTAATGTTACTTCAATAAGAGCTAACATTTAGTGGAAATCTATCACTTTGGTAGCCACCTCTAGGTTGGAATTTAATATCTAGCATCTCAATGACTCACCCTTACATCTAAGAGTTCCATAAGGTTTTAAATAAATATACTATGGTGTAGCATGAACACATGGGCCACATTAGTGAAAAAGAACTTAGATATTTGAAAAATAAAAATCTTGTTGAGGGATCAACTAATTATTTTTTATTTTCACTTTTGTGATAATTGTATTTATGAAAAAAATTATTTCTAGTTTTATTTGAGATATACTTAGAGATATGTCTATGCCTATAAATATGGAAAAAATATAAACCAACTAGAAACAACATTTTGCTACACCTAGAATAATGAAAAAACATGAATTATTTGAGCAATATTTGTCTACACTTAAAGATTTGGAGGACATGAGTCATGTGCTTTGTGATAGTGTGATTGGGAGCCTCATGTATGCTATGGCCTACACTAGACAACAAATTATGAAACGATGGGGGTTTTGAGTTGGTTTATGGCTAATCTTAAAAAGAATCACAAGGTTGTATTCAAGAGATTTTTTAGATATCTTTATGGTACTTTGGATTTCTCTATTTGTTATCAAGGATCTTTAGAAAATATGCTTTCAACAACCATGTTTTCAAAGCACAAAGTTTGGAAAGAAGAAAGTTTAGTAGTAGGATTGTTCCACATGTTATTAAAAATATAGGGACTTGTAAACTCAAATTGGATATGGGATGTTGACATTAGGAAGTCTAACATTGACTATGTATTTAGTCTATGTGGTGGTACAATTAGTTGGATGAGTAGGTGATAGGTTTTGGTTTCTCTTTCCACAATTAAGTCAAAGTATATGACATGTTATCATGTTTGTAAATATATAGTATATTGTTAGATATTGGGCTAAGTTAGGAAGTGGTGAGGATTAATAGTGATAGTTAGAGTATTATCAAATTTAAGAACCCTATTTTTCACACACACAAAAAAGAACATTCATATTCATTATCATTTTAAAGTTTAATTTAAACATAAATTAAACATCTAAATTTTACAAAAGAATCCTATAATTAAATACAACATTTATAAATATAAATTTAAACATTCAAACTTTTACGCATGATTAAAATAGAGAGAGAGAGAGGGAGAGTAGGTAATTTGAGATACAATGAGTTAGAGAGAGAATGGATAATGAGAGATAGAGAGTAGGTAATGATAGAGAGAGGGTGATGAAAGAGAGAGAGGGTAGCGTGTGAGAGAGAGAGAGGGCGGTAATGTGTGTTTGAGAGAGAGAGGGAGAGAGAGGGGGTAATGTGTGTGTGTGAGAGAGAGAGGGGGTAATGAGAGATTGAGAGAGAGAGAGAGAGCGTAATGACAGAGAGGGTAACGTGTATGTGTGTGTGTGTGTGTGAGAGAAGGGGGGTTTATTGTTGATTTTCATCTAGGGTTTATTGTTTGTTAATTTTTTAGGGTTTGTTGTTCGTTTATTTTCTAGGGTTTATTGTTCGGTTTTTTCTATCTAGGGTTTATTGTTCATTTTTCTGTCCAGGGTTTATTGTCTATTTTTTGTGTCTAATGCTTATTGTTCATTTACGTTTTTGTTTTTTGTTTTTTTCCTATGGTTTTAAGTTTTTACTATTTTTTACTTTTCATGTTTTTTGCAATATTTAAAAACTAAAAACTATTTTAAACATGAAATTAAATAAAATAAAAAACGTTTTTCAAACTTTAAAACACTAAAGTTAAAAAATAACAATAAATTAACATTTTTTAATGAAAAATAATAAAAATAAATAAAAAAGATTATAAAAAACAAAACTACGTACTTAGAAGGAGGTAAAAAATGGTCTGGGGGGTTAGCTGGGATGAAAAAAACCGGTACCCGTGCTCCTCTGAAACATTTACCCATTTTTGTAAACAATGAAAATGATGGAAAATGGTTTAAAAAAATAAAATAAATACATTCAAGAAATGGGTGCCCGTTTAGCTTCGAGCACCCGAACCAAAATGGGCTCACGTTTCTGAAAAACATGCACCCATTTTTGAATGCCTCGGGCACCCAAAGTGAAACGGGTGAATCGGGCACCTGTTTCTAGCGGGCTCTTTTCCCAACCCGCAGACTTCCTCGGGATTGGGACCCAACTTTGTTCATTTACCCATATATGTGTGTGTGTGTGTGTGTGTGTGTGTATGTGTGTGTGTGTGTATGTGTATATGTATGTATATGTATATATATGTGTGTGTGTGTGTGTGTGTGTGTGAGAGAGAGAGAGAGAGAGAGAGAGAGAGAGAGAGAGAGAGAGAGAGAGAGAGAGAGAGAGAGAGAGAGAGAGAGAGAGAGAGAGTAAAAATACTTTTAAGGGGAGAGAGAGGGCAAAAAGACTTAAGGGGGGAGGGGGACACACACACACACACACACACACACACACACACAGAGAGAGAGAGAGAGAGAGAGAGAGAGAGAGAGAGAGAGAGAGAGAGAGAGAGAGAGAGAGACTTTAACATTCTAAGTTACATGATACAATAATTTTAAATAGAAAGGTAAAGATGCATATCTGTTTTTTGTTTATAATATCCTTGTATTCTTTCTTCACAAAAATCATTTCTTTGTAGGTGAATTCTTTCATGCACTCTTATTTTGTCTTGTCCTTTTATTTCCCATCTCCATTTCTTGAAAATGTGCTACTTAAAAATTGCACTCCAAAAAATTTGTTCTCAATTCACCTTGTAGAAGAAAAGTTCGAATTAATCTTGCTATTTTGTTTTGAAAAAAAGAAAAAATAAACTTCTATTTATATGTGATTGTGAATGAAAAAAATAATTTTAAGTCGGCCAAGGGTTCGAACGAACCCCGATAGTTAAAATTTATTGGGTTCGAATGAACATGATCATTACAAAAATGTTTGTGCTCGTTAAAGGGGTTTGATCGAACTATATGTTCAATTGAACCCCCCCTAATATTTTCATTCAAACCCCCTTTACTCAAAGGGGTGTTCTATCGAACCCCTTGATTTCTTCTCCCCCCCTCACTTCTTCCAACTTTCTGCAAATTTTTGGGTTTCAAAGCTTAGATTGAAGGTTGAAATGAAATCAATCTAACAAACCAAATTGTAGGATGGTAGTCATTTAAACAAGCTTTCTAACAACTATAATTTAAATATATTATAATTTTATTATGATTTTTTTAAAGTTATACTAAATATAGGTTTTTCACTGAGCATCAACTTCCTTGTTCTACATAAGAAGAAAAAAAATAAATTAATTAAAAAAATTTGAAAAATATGTATGCGCTAGGTATTGATGTCCTTGTTCAAACAAAAAAATAAAGTAAAATTGAATTTCGATACATACAGAACAAGTTATGTGCAACGACATACACTTATGTCTAAAGTAAAATTACTTTGACTTCAAAACTTAATTTAAAAAAATGTAACATTTAAAATATTATGAAACCAAATGCAAACACTAGATATTGGTGTTACAAATCTAAATTCGAAAGAATCAAAATATTATCCCTTGTAGAAAAAAAGTTATACACAATGACATGCAACTCACTCTTTAAAAATGGTGTTTTATGTTAAAAACTAGTTTTTGAATTAGATGTAAAAATAAATGCAATTTGATTCCAATATTTAAAACAAAAAAAAATTAGAATCTACATTCAAAATGTTACAAATCACTAGTTTTCATCATCTTCAAATTCGTCACAGTTTAGCTTCTATAGGTGTCAGAAAGTGAAGACTTAGTTTAAAATGTTCATTTGAATGTCAATTTTGGACAAAAAATGTAACCCACTATTGTGGGATCACCATAGTCTTGAATCTATCATAGAAATTCTTCTACTCACAACCTCCAACAACTCAAAAGTCTACAAGACAAGTTATATGCGTTTATATGTTTCATCACTCAACTTATGTACAAATGCTAGCTATATGCCTACTTTTGAGAACAGAGAATTCTATTAGGATATCAAGATTTCTATCAATCATTTAAACAAATCAAGCTATGGCTAATCCACTAGTCTTGATAGCACCAATTCGAAACCAATCCTTTTTGTTATACATATTAGTTTCTCAACATTCTTTGGGTTCCATCTTAACACAATGCAATGATCAAGCTTGAAAAAGGGAAATCTATTACTTTATGAATTAACAAACATTAATTCATAGCACATAGAGATGGACCAACATTGTGTACTTTATGAAGAATAAGTCAAGACAATGATCCATTAAAGGGTATTGCAAGTAAGTAGCCCTTAACTTTTAGATAATACTTTAAAAGTGGTTGAAAACTTAAATAACACTAAAGTGGATGATGTGCAAGATGTGAATGAGGATATAATCATAATTATATATCCAACAGTTTTATTTTTTATAATTGTTGGTATAATATGTGAGGTTGCTTCATTATCTTTTGAGAGTATTAATTAAATTTTGAGTTTTTATTAAAAATTATGATGATTGACTAGTAATTAATTTATCATATTTAATTTAGATAAACTTAATTTATATATATAAATAAACTTTTTCACATTTACATGACAATATATAATTTTGATAGGATTATTTTAAAAAGAAAGAAAGAGGAACTAATTAGTTATACATATCTATTTAAATTATATTTATATATTTTTTGAGAATATATATATATGAAATTAAAAAAAAAGGGTAAATAATTGAATAGAGGATTGTGCATATATAGTTATAGTTGAACAATTTTTTTATTAAATATAATTATGAATACTAAAATATAGATATATAAATCTGTTTATATATATTAAATAGATATTCCAATTGAATACGTTTGTAGCAGACCCCATAATCCAACTTTTTAACCGCCCATTTTCGACTTGAAATAGTTAGCTAAGAGCGGGTTCAAAGTTCGACCTAGACTCAAAGTTTTTCAATTAATTTGAATGGACTCTTAATTTGTACTTGGAGAAGTTCTAGTTTTCGTAGACTGCTAATCACATGTATGAATATTTAAAATGTCATTTGATGAATTTAATACCCAAATCAAGGAATTCCATACATATATATTAAAAAAATTCCATCATCGTACCTATTCAACTTTGAAACGGATAACAGCGGACAATTGTGATTCCTCAGAAGCTTCCTAATGCCCACATGCTTGACTTATTGAAATGAATTTAGTATTTAAGGGAATGTTTATGTGGTAAGTTTCAATATGATTTGGGAGTTTGAGCTTTCTTACAGATAAAAATTTATGTATCTTTGTCTGAGAAATTTCAGTGTAGCTTGGGGTTTTAGTTTTCTTCAGTTAAGATGAAAAATTATGATATATGAAGAGAAATGCCTGAGTGCAAGTTTAAGTAATAGTAGTGATAGTGAAACAAGTGTTTTGAATACAATCCATATCATCAAGAGCACAATCCTTTGGGGGTTATTTAGATGGGCCTTGCAGAGATTAAGGTACTGCAAAACAGCCCAAAATCATATTTTGTTTATTTGTTTAAGATAGTGTAAACATTTTTATTTAGTGTTTTTCATTATATTCTATGATTTATCATCAAGATTATTTTAATTAAATATAATAATTTACAAATTCACTTTTCACTTTCTGTAGATTTATCACGTGAATAGGTGCAAAGTATTTCTATCTTTAATTAAAATGCTAATTTTGACATATAATGGAGTTTCTGTGGGATTTTTTAGATACTTTAATATATGACTTGTTTGTAGGTCATAAGCAATACTGAGATTTATGCTAAAAATGGAAAAAAGGAGAAAAGATGTACTTGCAATAATTGTCGTTTAGAGGTCTGAATATTTAATACTCATTCTTCATTGCAGCTCTCATTTGATCTGATGATAGAAAAGTGGTTGATAAAGCACCCAGATGCAACAATTACTTCCAAACAGAGTTTGGATTCATTCAAGGACCTGGTACTTTATCAGGATTGTCATGGAAAGATGTGATGGGATGGGTGGTTGTTTTTGGTTTGAAGTTTTTTGATTAGTAAAGGCAGAGTCGAGATTTATATTAATTTTGTATTATTTACAGTACTGACATAGCTGAATGGTGTAGCCTCAAAAACCATTCTCAACATATTCCAAAAAAATATCAAGCACCAATACTTGGAAGATGCTGCTTGCTTTTGCACATAAAAAGAAATACATCTTATTTGTGATGAGATTCATTCAATCTCAGTCTGCTCTTCTTCACACTTTCACAGCGTTGCAGAGATCTTTTGCTGAAGAAAATTATACCCCAGATAATGTGCACATCGTGTACATTTTATCAAAGGATCTGGGTCTTCCAGGCTTCAGAATTGGGACAATTTTTTTAGTCACAGGGCTAAAAAAATGTCCAATTTTTGGATGGTTTCATCTCAGACTCAGCATTTAGTGTCCACTATGCTTTCAGATTCAGAAATCGCTAATTATTATATAGCCGAGAATAAGAAGAGATTAGAAGAGATGCATAGATTGGTTGATTGTTTCAGGGCTTGCACGAGCTGGCATTAGACACTTGAAGGGAATTCAGGTCTTTTCTGTTGGGTAGACATGAGTCATCTTCTTCTATCAAATGACTTAGAAAGAGAGCTAAGACTATGGAGAAATATATTATATGAAGCTAGTGTGAATATATCTCCTGGGTATTCCTTCCACTGCATGGAGCCTGGTTGGTTCGGAGTCTGCTTTGCCGACATGAATATATTCACCATGAAAGTTGGGTTGATGAGATTTCAAGGATTCGCCAAGCAACACAAAGCCAAGCATTAGACTTTGGTAATTGCATATTTTCAATCAATATCTTCTTTCTGCTTTGCAATCTCTTAATTTCTTTATAAATATCATGTATCTTACTGTGATGATACAGAGTGGGAATAAAGAGCTTGGTGTTGGACTAATTCAGGGCAAAGCTCGGTCAAAATACAACCAGATCGATAAAGAGGAACAGAGGAAATAAACACTTTGTAAATCTAAAAATGCTTCTCATGGAAATCAAATTAAGGCAAAAAAATAATAACAATTCATCTTGAATGAAGACCCGAGAGATTATTCTCTGAAATCTCTTCAACGAAACTTCCATGGTGAATATGTTCATGTCAGCAAAGCAGACTCGAAACCACCCAGGCTCCATTCAGTGGAAGGAAGACCCAGGATATATATTCATTCTGGCTTCATTTAATATATTTCTCCATAGTTTTAGCTCTCCCTCTAAGTCATTTGATAGAAGCAGATGACTCATGTTTACCCAACAGAAAAGACATGCATTCCCTTCTAAGTGTCTAATGCCAGCTCGTGCAAGCCCTGAAACAACCAATTTATACCTCCCTTCTAATCTCTTCTTACTCTCAGCTATATAATTATTAACAAATTCTGAACCTGAAAGCATAGTAGACAATAAATGCCAAGTCTGGGATGAAACCATGCAGAAATTGGACATTCTTTTAGCCCTGTGACTAAATAAATTGTCCCAACTCTGGAGCCTGGAAGGCCCAGATCCTTTGATAAACTGTACACGATGTGCACATTATCTGGGGTATGATTTTCTTCAGCCAAAAATCACTGCAATGCTGTGAAAGTGTGAAGAAGTGCAGACTGACAATGAGTGAAACTCATCGCAAACAAGATGTATTTCTTTTTATGTGCAAAAGTAAGCAGCACCTTTAATGTGTTAGCGCTTGATAATATTGTTCCAAATGGGCTGCATGGATTTGTCAGCGCATCTGTGACTGCCATTTGTTGTTGGTTTTATGTTTTTGTTTATTTTAAGGATGTATTGGTTGGAGCACCAACCAAAATCTACTACCACTACTATTTTTAATCATGACTACAAATATAAGGACCATAAGCACAGATTTCATTTTGGTTTTAGCAAGGTAAACTCGATGTAAGCAGCAAATAAATCATGTGGTGAGGATGCACATTTCGTCATATAATTTGTAAGTTAATGTTATATGCTGATGTTCTCATTCTATTGGCTTAAACAAATCATGTGGTGAGGGTGCACATTTGGTCAAATTTGTGATTAAGTTAATGTTATATAATGATGATCTCATTCTATTGGCTAAAACAACACATTTTCTTCAAGAGCACATGAGAATATTAGAGTTATTTTGTAAAGAGGTAGGACAACGAATGAACATTTGAAAAACCAAAGTCACGATCTTTACTTTGAGAAGAGAAAAGAAGCAAGTAAAGTTTGAGTTTGAAGGAATTTCCTTACAAATGGTAAATCAATAAATATACTTGAGCCTTGATTTTTATAGCAATGTCAATTGGGAGGCATGTAGAAAAAAACAGATACAAGAAAGTTGGAAAGTTGTTTAAATGCTTCAAAAGAGATGCAAATCGGCTGAATATAGGATTAGGAGTCAAAGAAGCATTAATTGGGTTGCTGGTCACACTAATGGTGTTGTATGGTTTTGAGGTAATGGGGCAACAACACTCCAATATCAAGATGGAAGAAAATAGAAAAAAATACAAATATATTTCATACAAACAAATTTTAAAATTAAAACCGTGGTCCCTTATGAGATCATCTTAGTTGAGGTTGGAGCCTCCCCAATTGAGGTAGCTATGATGATTCAATTGTTAGAATATTTGAAGAGAATAGAGAGTATGGATGGTCACTGCTGGCCCAAAATTGTAGTAGAAGAATATCTAAATAGAAGGAAAAGCACTTGGATGAAACAAAATGTCAAGTGTTTGAATAGATAAGGAATTTAAATGCAAAAATGTCCAAATATTAATGTAGAACTCACATACCTTGTGAGAGAAAAAATCAAAATGACATTGTGGAAAAATCATCAAGGATGAGAAAGGGAATACTATGTCAAGCATTTCAATCCCACATGGGATCATCAAAAAAAAAATTATATAGATGGAAATATAAAATGAAAAGCTTAAATGCTAATAGCCTAGTGAAGAACTAGCTTGCACCATCTTAGATGCAAAACAAGGTGGAAATTACCTTAAGAGGAATGTGTTGATGGGGTTTTTCAACTCTGTACTCCAAGGTTGATGAAAACAAAAAAAACATTACATAATGAAGTGTTCAACATATGAAGACATTTCGGCCAAATATGTTAATATTCTAAAAGTTTTGTCTCTAACTAATTTGTTTAGGAAAGAGAAAATAACAAAGAAGACAAATTACTTGGTCAAAATTCACAATAGAACTAGGATCAACAACGAATAATGGTAACTTCGAAGTTGTGGTTGGGGTTTGGTGGGTGGTTATTTTGGGTTCATTGTGTTACTTTTAATCATAGGCCCCATAAACTACTTGGTCTTGTGGATGTCATTAATTATTATTATTTTTAATGTTAGAAACATAACCATGTCATAATAAAATAGGCAGAGGCAACGTGGTTTTAGTTTCATTTATTCTTGTATAATCTTGTCTTTCCCATGTCATGTATTTATCTTGACAAGTTCTAATGAACAACTAATAATCTCCATTGATGTCAAAGAAACACTATATTGGCATCCATGTTAATGGTCTTTGACTTCTTTTCATCCATAGTAGAATTCTTTTATAGTCAAATTTTTTATTACTTCTTAAAATTAGATAATATCATACTTTTAAAATTAGTATTTAAATAATTTCGTTTGAGGAAAAACATATAAAAGAATTGTGGTCTCTCTTATAAATAAAATATTATATCTTCTAAAACTAGTATTAAAATAACTTTTTTAAGAACAAAGCATAGGTAGGCAAGGAGCGGGAGAGAGAAGAGTAGACAATTGCATCCACTGTGGAGTGGGCATGTCATTATAAATTTGCATGAATGAAAGTGGAAGGAGTAAATAGGGATCATGAAACACATGAATTTTTTTTCACTAATTACAACGCACTTTAATAAATATAAAGTGTAAGGAGAAGGAGTACATAGCTAGCTAAAATTCGTATCTAAAGAAAAATGAAAAAAACCTTTAGGTGAGCCTTATCTCTTCTCTCTTCTATTTAGGGTTACATAAACATTGTCTTGTATCTTTATATATTATTGGAAGGTAAATGTCAAGGAGACATGTAGGTTTTCTAAGCATCAAACTTAGACAAGAGTGAAGATCAAATTCTAGTGATCAATATTTCAAAATGTTTATTGACAAGAGTTTTTAAGTGTAAGCCTCTAATTTTTATGGATGGTTAAAGCCTAAATAATCTTAAACAATAGCTGGTAGTAATAACCACGAGTTGCTAGAACAATTAACACAAGCTACAAACTATCAAATCTTACGGAGGGTTGACATAATCTTCAAACATGAATAGTAAAAGTTCATAACTATTTCATACTTTTGATCAACAAAGTGCTTTAAAAAAAACTAATTTTACTCAAAACAATTTGACAACTACATGACAAAAGGGGTTTCATGTGAAACCCTTTATTCCAAAACTGTTGAATTGATATAGTTTAATTTTACTTTAGTCAAACAAAGGAAAATTTTTATGCAATATTTTAATTGAAATATTTTCTTGGCAAAAGAGTTTTTTCCAAAACACATTTGTCCAAATTATTTTAAGTGGTAGCCTACTTTTTTTCAAAAAATTCAACTTCAACTCCATATTTCTCCAAGTAAGGGTAATTTCATGAAAATCTAAAAAATAATCTTTTGAATGGCTTAGGATCTAGTGCCTTTTTTTTGATACTTTGTTTTTTTCAAAATATATTGCAAGTAATGCACCAGCATCTGGGTTCACAAGCAATCCTGCATCACCATTTTTTTCTTTTTATTGGTTAATTTTTGCATTATTGATGTAGGTTGGAGCTTCAAGAGAATAATTTGGAGTGTTGAAGGATAAAATATAATTTTTTATCAAGACTTGGATTTCATTTAAAACATCGAAGGCAAACAAGGTGTTTAATGTTATTAAATACAAGTATTATATTGCATAATTTTAAGGTTTGAAAGGTTGAAGGGGTTAATTGGCATATTATAAATTGGAAATGGTATCAAACTACCCAGTCTTGCACTACCCATTTGATGTAGTCAAGGTCGAGGGGTCTTATCAAATTACCCAATCTTGTAGCCTTAACATATCATCTAATTTAGTTTATGGAAATAAAATCTAAAACATACAGTGATTGAAACTTCCATTTTTACATTCATATAATAGAATATCTCAAGAAAAATTACATTCATTGAAGATTTCAATAAGAAATAAAATTTAAAAATATTACAATGTTTCTAGGCACATGCTGCCTACAAGTCTTCATCCTTTTCTCTTCACACTTTCATGGCTTAACTGTTATTTTGAAATCTGTTTTTTTCTTCATTTTGTATCTCTCATGATTTCCTTGAACAATAGCAACATACTCCAAAAACATCTTCCTCTTCTTCTATTCCTTTCCTCTTCACAAGCTGATTTTTTACACTCTTTCTTACAGAATCCTCTACAACAAACCTACAAGTTATTTCTCCAACTTTGTTGCTATTTATTTCTGATTTTTAACAACATTTAAGGCTACATTTTATAGATATTATAACCCTTGTGAGGCGTCACAAAGAGGCACCCAAATCTACTCTTTCATTTCCCTCCAATTGTCTTTTGAAATTTCACTATATTTGCTTGAAATTCTTCATCAAATGCTCCCAAATATGGCATCCAAGCTTGATAAACAATATTAAATGTCTTGATACTATAAGTTCCTTTGAGAATTGAATAAAAATAAGAACGAAATTTGTTCACTTTCGGTAATTCAAGAGTTTTAGCTTATTCTTTCAAAATTAATATCTTTTCCCTCCATTTTAGGCACATGAAATAAAAGAATTAAACAAGAATGAATTTCCAATGGACACTTTCCTTATAGAAACTTCCTTAAGAATTCAAATTGAGTAAATTAATCCTTCTAATTTATAATATTCAATATAATACTTGTAAAATCACATTAAACACCCTATTTCCCTTTGTTTTTTGAAATGAAATCCAAGTCTTGATAAAAATTATATTATATCCTTCAACACTCCAAATTATGTTATAGACAAATGTGGTTGATAGGGCTAAAGCTACAAATGTGATAGACAGATGTTGTTGATAGGGCTGAAGCTACAAATGTGATAAACAAATGCATATTATAGGGTTCAAGCTGCATATGTGATAAACAAATGTAACTGATAAGGATAAAGTTGTAAATCTAATAAATAGATGTGATTCATAAGGATAAAGGTACAAATGTGATAAATAGATGCAGCTGAGAGGGATAAAGCTAAAAATGTAATAAACAGATGTGATTGATAAGGATGCCTACTAGATTATTAAAATATGAAAATTTTCTTAATATGATTAGCTAATCAAGATATTGCTGATGTAGTGATTGCTATTATTACACGTCGATTTAGCATTGTTGGAGCCACGAGAGAGTTTTTTGTGGACACAATGACTAAAACCAAAGTTGACAGAGACAAAGCACCTTATACTAGGCTAAGATTTTGTGGAAAATATATAGAAATATTAACACTCTGTGGTGTTAGGTTTTACAATAAAATCTTAAGTATTGCCAACCCCCTATATTCATCCTCTATTTGGAATTTTATATCTAAGTGTAGGGGCTTAATCACAAATTATTTAACATGAAGAGTTCATAATTGATGTAAAACCTTTTTTTTGGCTCGACTCATGGAATCATTACCACCCTATATCCTCAATTTTGGGACTCAAAGACATCCATCATATTAAAGAGGGGGTGTATGGTAATTAGGTACAAGATCACATGATTGTCCATTTGGAAGGATTCTCTGGATCATTTGAATGGAAAATATTTGATATGCTTTGTTTCATGCGTCAAAAAATTTTGATTGAGGAATTGAAGAAGTAGCAAGTAATTCCATTAAATGGAAATGATGAAATAATTTGGCATGTAGCTAAATCCACATAATGCTCAACCAAACTTGGTCATGAAGTGATATTGAAAGAACAAGATGTATGCCATTGGCCCATTGAGTTGTGCTAGGATGCAAATGTCCTTCCTATATAGGTTCCTTTGCATGGAATACTTTCCAAAATCAAATATTAACTAGAGATAGACTCATGGAGATGGGCTCTTTTAGAATGTTTTGGTGTCTTCTATGCAAATCTCATGAAGAAACAATTGATCACATCTTCATTCATTACTATGTAGCCTACGCTTGTTGGAGCAAGTTCCATGGGAAGGTGGGTTGGCAAGGGTTGTTCCCTAAATGTATCTAGGAAAATTTCTCTTGTTGGCCAATTTTTCACAAAAGATCTCTTTAGGCTAGCCTAGGGTTGGCGGCTCCAACAATGATCATATGATAGATCTGGAAGGAGATGAATGCTAGAATTTTTAACAAAATTGAGTCTTCAGTTGACATAGTTCTCAACAAGATTGATATTGAGATTAGTGAGCATTTGAACATAAAGGTAACTAATAGAAAATGTAAATATTTTTCTTCTTGTAAATGATCAAATGATAAAAATATGCAAACATCTCATCCAACCCAAATGCAACTATATCGAGACCAAGAAAGATTAAAGTTTAATAAGATGGGTGCTTCCTTTGTCAGGTAGACTAAAACTTAACTTTGAGCTTTCTTCAAGGAGTAATCTTGGAGCATCAAGGCTGAATATATCATTA
Source organism: Cryptomeria japonica (assembly GCF_030272615.1). NCBI lineage: Eukaryota > Viridiplantae > Streptophyta > Pinopsida > Cupressales > Cupressaceae > Cryptomeria > Cryptomeria japonica. Next base: position 657,255,009 of record NC_081409.1, on the reverse strand, counting down.
CATATACAAGGCTGAATATATCATTACATATAGTTCTAGGAAACTTGTATGGGTTGGTTCAATTAAGTTGCTCGATAGAACCAATAATGATGTTGAGTTTATGGTAATATTTGAAGAGCTAGATAAGTACAAAGAGCATAATCTGAATCACATTGACATTGAAGGGGACTCCACTATTGTTATTAGAAAGATCATTTCTAAACACAATCCAAGATGGAAGTTTACGTTGTGAATTGAGGGAGTATGGGAATTGCTAGAGGGAATTAATGATTATTCACTTAAGAATATCTATAGGAAAGCAAAAGCGGCTACAAACTTCTTGTCTAAATGTGATATTGACCAACTTGGCACTCATGTTGTTTCAGATAAATGTCTTTCTTGTGGCACACTCCAAGAACTTATAGATAAAGATGTACATGTTAAAGTAGATGTATTAAGAGATCAATGAGTTGATGGATTGAGGGGTTTATAGATTTGGACTAGATACTTTGTACAAGGTTTCTACTATCGGTTGGGCTTGATGGGAAGTGTAAGAGAATGACTCATCTAAGTTGTGATATTTAAATGATGGCTGCCATATGAGTGGAAGTCATATCCCCAATGGATGAGACAAAAGGTGTTTGATCATTGTCTAAAATGGTAGTGGAAATGACATTATAGCTTTTGCTTGGCCTCTATGACTTTCATGTTGAATGATCATGGCAAGAGTCTTTGTGGCTTCAAGCTCCCAAGAAGAGGAACATATTATCATTCAAGATTGTTAGTGTAAATGCAATCAAGATTAGTTGTAGATCAACTTAAAGTCTTCATGATAAAAAAGTTCATGATAAAAAATCTTATTTAATTAAATTAGTTTATATTATTTTAAAATTTAAAACATAAATATCATCTTAAGTCATCTATATTGAAAATTGTGTGATCATTTCCTTCAGAGAAATGTGAAATAATTATAAAAAATTATCAAAAAAAAAATGAAACTACATTCAATGTTTAAAACTTTCATAACACTCCATTGATTAAAATACTTGCCTTTGGCAAGTGCTAAGCAATGAAACTTTTATTTTCCATACTATGTAGAAGAAAAAATCATGTCTTCAAATTCTTAGGCAAGGCCATTTGACCCAAGAAATATGACCCACATCCAAAGTTTTAACCGTTCATTTCAATTAGTCTGCAGGCCGACTTGAAATATTTAACAGAGAAAACGACTGTTCAAAGTTGGACTAGGACTCTTATTTGAATAATTTGAATACGACTCTTATTTTTTTCCTTGAGAAGTGCAACTTTTCATAGACAACTAATCTCATCTCTTGACGGTTTTAATACACATATATTTAAAAAAAATTCAACTTTGAAACATATAATAATAGACAACCATATTGATTCTAGAAACTTCGATTAGATGAGGACAATGTCTTATCATACAGCTTGCTTGTAGGATGTCTACATGTAATCTTTTATTAAATAATTTTTCAACATGTTCACATTTATATGCTTGCTCACTAAAACTTTAAGCAAATTTGTTGTCTAATTAGAGGCTTTCTATGTAAAACATGGGTAGTGTGAAAAATAATTTTTTTTCAATGAAGATAATTATTTTGAATTGTGGCAACTCAAATAGAATTAGAAGTTCAAGTTCTTCTAATAATATAAATTGAACTTAATTGAAGATATAAGTCTTCCATAACAAGTTTATTGTTTATTTTTTAATAGATTCTTTGTAGATCAATCAATTTTTTTTAATGAGCTGAAACACCACTTAAAATCAATTGACCTTAAATATTATTAAAATAAGAGACATAATGCATGCTAGTAGTGCGGTTAGTTTAGAGTAGATGAAAGTAGAGATGAAGATAGAGGGGGAGAGGAAGAGAGATAGATAGATAGATAGGGAGAGGTTCTAGAGGGAGATACAAATGGTAGACAGATAGAGATGAAGAGGTAGAGGGAGAGATAACGATAGAAAGAGATAGAGACAAAGAAATAAAGAGATAGATAAGTATATATGGAGAGGGAGAGATAGATAGATATAGAAGGAGAGGGAGAAATAAATATATATGCGGCACTATGATAGAATGATAGAGACGTAGAGATATAAGGAGATAATGAGAGAGACCAAGTTAGAGTGAGAGAGAGATAGGTAGAGAGAGAAGAGGGGGAGAGGAGAGGGATAGTGAATGACAAACATACCAAGCCCCTTGTTGATATGTGTAAATGAAATCTATGAACGGAATTAGATGGAATAATATTTAAAATCTCTAAATCTATATAGAAAATCATACAAAGTGATGAAGTAATAAAGCTATGAGATTTCCTCAATCCATCTTATATTCTTGATTTTTTTCTGGATTCGATTGTGTGTATTTGAGAATAGTCGATGTTTTAATATATACTAATCAAGAAGATGAAGTAATAGTTTAGTATTTGAGATTAGTCTACGTTTTAATATATAACTAATACATTAAAAAATCTAAAAGCTTAAATATTGGCCTTTTGTATTCTTCTTCAATAAAATAAAAACTCTACTAATTGGTAATCTTGATTAATAATAAATTATTAATAAAATAAATTCAATATATTTTATATTAATTTTTGTTATTAAGTCAATTTAATTAAACTAGTACATTGATGCATTGTGATTTAAGTGGAATAAGTAAAAAATACTAGATTTTTGTTTACAAGTCCTTTCATTTACTTAAAAAAATATATTTTAATTTCTTGACAATATCTCAATTTAATTCATAGTTAATTTATTTTCTTTAATTTATTTTATTTAAATAGTTATCTTTTACTTGATGTTTTCTAGATGTATTACACATTTCATACTTCATTTTAAATACATTTCATTATTTTTATTATGATATAAATATTACTATGAAAAAATCACTATTACTAATAGTTAAGAGTGACTTTGTATTCTATATTAGAAAATTTTGATTATTTTGAAAATAAAGTAAAAAAATATATATATATATATTTTATATTAAAATTTAAAGAAAAATATGCTAAATAAGAAAATAATAATTATTTAAAATAATAATAAAATATAAAATAAAAATAAAAATTAAATATTAAATAATTTATTTTATAAAATCATATATATATATATGATTTAAAATAATTCTAATTTATTTTAGTTATGGCTAATTATTAAAGCCTTTACTTCCACACGTGAAGGGCTAGATGTGGATGTGTCTATTTGGTTCCAAAATGACAATAGGAATTGACTAACACACGTGTTAGTCGCACGTTTTACACCGTCGATTTTGCAATCAACGGCTGTCATTGACTAACCTGTCGCTAACACACTGTATGAAAGGTTTGTTTTGGAGCTAGAATAGACGCAGTCAACAAAAGGGTGGCAAAAAGGGTCCCACGCGGCCAACTTTTCTCAATTGTTTCAAGTTATAAGCTCGTGTTTCTGCATTTGGTAACAAAAACTCCGTGAAGAAACTTGCTAGGTTGAAGCTGAAATATTAATTTGATTTTTACACTAAAACTAGTAGAAAAAATATAAATAATTGTTTTTAAATTATTAAATAAAAAATAATTAGATTATAAAATTGTTATTTAAATTTTTAAAATAATATAAATAGATACAATAATATTCGACTTAGACAGAAACTAAAATTATATATCATTATATTTTAAGCCTTGATTAAAAGCTTAGATGACTTAAAGTTATATCATTTTCTTTGTTCGGTGACCTAATCTATTTTATTAAAAACTTTGGCGACATAACGTAAGATCATGTGTTTAGGTCTTTGGTAGGCTTGAAATACTTAATTAAGAACGATATTTGACAGACATCAAATCCCACCGCTGGACATTTAAAACGTCTTTGTCGGAAATTAGATACACAAAATACAGGAAATGTCGATCCATATATTCAAAAAAGTCCACCAAGTATTCAACTTTGAAACGAATAACAGCAGACAACCATAAGAAGTGTATCTTTTTCTGATAAGCGTACATTTCGGTATAATGCTCATACATTTCGGTATAATGTCAACTTATAGTATTATAATCATTGTTATATTATCAAATGATATATTTCTTTTCTGATTATTCAAGACCGTATTTGCCTACAGCTCACTTGTCTGCATATATTGTTGTTCACATTTATTTGTTTCGCTTAGTGAGGGACCGACACCTGGTACCATGACCCTTAGGGCAGGTTCTTGGAAGGTTTCATAGTGCTCACACGCTTCTGACTTTTTGAAATGAATTCAGTATTTAAGAGGGCGTTTGCGAGACAAACTTCAATATAGCTTTGGAGTTTTGAGCTTGATTTCAATAGAGTATGTGGGTTTCATACTTCTTTCCGGGGGGGAGGGGGCAGACAAGAAGATGATCAGAAGATGAAAAAATATAATTTTAATAGAGTATGTGGGTTTCATACTTCTTTGGAGGGGGGACAAGAAGATGATCTTATATGAAGAATTTAGGTGTTTGTGTGATATTTTTTAATATAATTTGAAAGTTTTCTTGTAGAAAAAGAGTTTTGTGCGAGATATTTCGATAGAATTTGTGAGTTTCAGTTTTTTTTGTTTTGTTTTTTTGTTTTTTTGTTTCTTTTTTTCTGCTTAACATGAAGATCATCATATGTGAAGAATTTAGTATATAATTTGGGAGTTTTCTTGTAGAAAAAGAGTTTTGTGTAAGATATTTCGATAGAATTTGTGGGTTTCAGTTGTCTTTTTTTTTTTTCTTTCTTTCTGCTTAACATGAAGATTATCATATGTGAAGAATTTAGTATATAATTTGGGAGTTTTCTTGTAGAAAAAGAGTTTTGTGCCAGATATTTCAATAGAATTTGTGGGTTTCAGTTTTTTTTTGTTTTTTTTTTTCCTTTTTTCCTTTCTTTCTTTCTGCTTAATGAAGATCATCATATGTGAAGAATTTGGTATATAATTTGGTAGTTTTCTTGTAGAAAAAGAGTTTTGTGCGAGATATTTTGATAGAAATTGTGGGTTTCAGTTTTTTTTTGTTTTTTGTTTTCCTTTATTTCTTTCTTTCTTTCTGCTTAACATGAAGATCTCATATGTGAAGAATTTAGTATATAAAAGAATGTTTGTATGATAAATTTCAATATAACTTGGATGTTTGAGCTTTGTTGTAGAAAGAGAGCTTTGTGTAAGAGATTTCAGTAGAATTTGTGAGTTTCAGTATTTTGGGTTAAATGAAGACCATCATATGCGAAGAATTTATTATATAAAAGAATGTTTGTGTGATAAATTTCAATATAACTTCCCTATTGCCTTCTGTAAATTAGGATTCACAGATTTGAGGATAACCATATGGAATGAGCGTTGAACTTCATGAAAAAGAATTTTTTTTACATGGTAAGATGGTTTTTAGTTTTGTTTTTCTGAAGTTGTTCTTTTTACTGTAGGTTTGTCAGAGATCTGAGGTGGAATCAGCGTTGCTACAATCCATTGTTACAGCTAAAATAACTCTCAAATCACCAAATCTGCAGTGGAATCAGCATTCCAGAAAACCCCAAATCTGGAGGAGGTGAAAGCTCAAAATTGGCACAAATTGAAGAAAACTGTAGCCCAGATAATGTGCACATCGTGTACAGTTTATCAAAGGATCTGGGCTTTCTTGGCTTCAGTGTTAGGACAATTTATTTAGTAACAGCGGCTACAAGAATGTACAATTTCTACACTGTTTCATCTCAGACTCGGGATTTATTATCCACTATGCCGGCAGATTCAGAATTTGTTAATTATTATATAGCTGAGAATAAGAAGATATTAGAAGAGATGCATAGATTGGTGGTCCTATGATTTGAACGAGGTGACATTGAATAGTTAAGGAGTTCTGAATCTGAAAGCATAGTGGACAATAAATGCTGAGTCTGAGATTAAATCATGAAGAAATTGGACATTCTTCTAGCTGCTGTGACTAAATAAATTGTCCCAATTCTGAAGCCAAGAACGCTCAGATCCTTGATAAACTGTACACGATGCACACATTATCTGGGGTACAATTTTCTTCAGCCAAAAATCTCTGCAATGAAAGTTTGGAGAAGAGGAGACTGATATTGAGTGCATCACATCTCAAACTAAATATCTATTTTTTTTTCTTTTCAAAAGAAAGCTTCAATGTGTTAACGTTTGATGAGTTTTATGAATTTGTTTTTTATTAAGAATAAACAGATTTTGAGGAGACCTGAAACCCATACAACAGATTTTGGTTCCACAGATTTGTGAGCGCAACTGTTACTGGCTTTTAAGTTTTTATTTATTTCAAATATGTATTACTTACAGTTGGCGATTAACTTATTTCCTTGACAACTAGCTTCACTTACCAAAACTAATACATTGTTCTGTCTTTTATTGTGACTTTAAATATAATAATCAGAAGCACATATTTCATTTTGGTTCTAACCATGTAAATTAGATATAAGCTGTAAGGTCCAATTTATTTGTAACTTAAATTGTGTTATAAATCTCTAATGATGGTTCTAGGTCAGCTATCTTGAAATTAATGTTTAAACTTTTTAAACTTGTATATACAAGTATTACACTCATTATTTTGTATTAGATTGTTCTTACAGGCTGTGGCAAATTTCATGGAGGCATTGAAAAGAAGCATAGTGAAATTTGATCCTGAGAGGATAGTAAATACTGCTGGATCAACCGCAGCTAACGTGGTTCTAATGTGCTGCTTTGCAGATCCAGGAGATTTCTTCTTAGTACCATCTTATTGCCTTTCCTAAGTTAGGATTCACAGATATGAGGATAACCTAAACCCTGAAACAACCATTCTATGCCTCCCTTCTAATCTCTTCTTATTCTCAGCTATATCATAATTAAAAATGTTAAATCTGAAACCATAGTGTGCAATAAATGCTGACTCTGACATGATACCATAATGCAAGAAATTGGAGATTCTTCTAGCCGCTGGGACTAAATAAATTGTCTCCTCTGAAGCCTGAAAGGCCAACATCCTTTGATAAAATGCACATGATGTGCACATTATGTGGCGTATAATTTTCCTGAGTATATCTTTTAATGTGCAAAAGAAAGCAGCATCTTCAAAGTATTAGCGCTTGGTATTGTGCCAAATGGGCTGCATGGATTTGCTAGCACAACTGTGAATACCTTTTTCTTTTTTGGGTTAGTTTGAAGTTTTTAGCTATTTCGAGGATGTATTACTTGGAGCAGTTGGCGACTTGGTGCCTTGACAATTAGCTTCCTACACTTTCCGTCTTTTATTTTGACTTTAAATATAAGGACTACAAGCAAATATTTCATTTTGGTTGTAGCGATTATTTAACCTGTTAAGGACCAATTAATTTGCAATCTAAAATTTGTGACTAGTTCCTTGTGACAGTTTTTCTTCATCTACTTTGAAATAATTATTTGAGTATCTTCAACTTGTATATGTAAGTGTTACATTTGTATTTGTATTAGATTGTAGTAATTGTTTATTTAATTTAGAAGATTAAAATCAAATTTATATCGATAATTAAAGTGATTTAAATTTTGTCAACCAAGGAAAGTTGATCATCTCCTATTAAATGTGGACTATCCGTACATGGTTACTTTTCTTGAGAAAGGATTCTCTAGAATATTTTTTTGCTAATTGAAAAGATTAGTCAATTAATTGTAATGATATTTATTCAAATGTTTAAAGAATAAGTAAAATCTTATGTAGTACTATATTGTATTCAAAATTGAATTATGGTTCGTGTCATGGGTTTTGCATGAGCTTTGATTGGTTGTATCTATCTACTATTAATTGACTTTTCCTTGATATTGTTGTAAGTCTCATTGTTGAAATTAAATAATATATTTGTAAATTTTACTTGTCATAAAAATTATGACTTGATTGTGTTATCTCATATATAAACCTTAATTGATCAAATAATTGAAATTAAGCACAAAAGTGTTCAATTTAACTCATTTATCTATACCAATTGAGTATTGTTAATTTAACTTGTCCTCTTTGTGTGTTAGCTTATTTTTTATATTTTAATTTATAATAAATAAAGTAATTATAATAAAATTTGATTTTCTCCATTCTGCTTTTAGTAATCCAATTCAAATATAAAAGCATGAAATAGAAGAATATGAATATTGTTGATCATTTGGAAAAGCGAAATGCAAGAGAATAAACTGCAACACGGAAAAGCAAAACAGATGGATACAAATTAATTTAACATGGTAAAGGAATAAAACAACCGAAACATTACTCAAAGTATAGAATAAGTTCTTTAATTATGAAGAATAATAGCATAAAATAAAATGATTATAATTTGCTATCATTTTCGTGGACTGATATTCCATGGCCTTAACCTATTATTGTGCTTTTGCATTTTTTTTTAATCCCATCTTTTAGGGATCCAATTTCCTTCTCCACCCACTTCCAACAGTTCTCCTAACTTCTAGTAGCCTCCAACAGCAGATTTCCCATCACTCTCTCCTCCTTTTTCTTGCCTTTATTTTCCTTATTCGCAAACCCCTATTTCTCATCATCCATATTGATAGGGATTTCCAACCTAATCTAGTGGTCCACGACTTTGGACCCACTAGATTTGGTTAATTTTGTCTTATTTTTGGTTGGTGGCTCCAGGTCTTGCAATTTCCTACTGCTAGATTTGAACTTGTTGCCCACCTTGGAGGATTGATTTTCCTGCTAATATTAGTTCCCGTGGTCACCATAAGCTCCCCTTCTTTTTTTGGTCTATACTCAGGGTCCTCCATATCCTTGATATCATGCCAATCCATGGCAGTACCACTGTCATCCTCATCCATCTTCGTATAAAAAACCAATTGCACATTAGGGGCAGAGGAGGAAATGTGGGTTTTATCCTTGGGGGAGGGTTTCACTTCATGAGCTTGGACATATTCCATAATCAACAAGATAAGCCCTTCATGAATCACAGGGTTATCCTGGTTTTCAAAATGTTTAACCAGAATATTCTCCAAGGACAAAACCAAATAAAAGGGGATGGAAATAAATCTACCATGCCTAAAATGATTTAAGATATTAAAATGATGTGAGAAAATGCTAGCATATCTACCATCCAAGGTGATGTACCTCATGATGAATTTTGCCATATCAACCCAGAGGGAAATCAACTCTTTCCTATTATAGCCACCATTCGCCATTTTCGTAACCCTCCATCTTTCCTTTTCCTTATCATAAAAGGAAGCAATAGCCTCCTCACCTGATTTCTTGTCTCCATAGAATTTTCTGCCTTTCATATCCAAACCAATAATAGTGGCAACCAGGTTTTCGTCAACTTGAAACTCCGCACCAAAGGTAGTCAGCACACCCTTATTCCAGCCTTTAACAAATCTTTTCGTAACAATGGTAGAATAACCATGTAGTCTCTCCAAAAAGGGCATCATCCCACTGTCAAAAATTTCCTCCCAGCCCTCCTTATTATTCTGCCACTTATCATAGGTTGTGGGTTCAAACCTATTCTTTTCACCTCCCATTATGTAGCTCGAGCAAATCAAAGATTCCAGAAAAACCAGGAGGAAAGCAAACCAGAAATAGGGCAAATTGAAAGTTCTTAAACTTCTCAAAGTGGTAATAATTTGAAATACCACCCTAACGATTCCCATCCCATCATAATCTTTCATCATAAATTTCATTGGAAAGGCCGAAGATCTTGACATCATTTCTTGCGAGGTCACATAGAGTTTTCGGGAAAGTTTCCTCTCCTCTCTATTGGTGTAATTATTTATTCTTATAGGATATAATTACACTTTACTTAAGTTAACTTAGGATAATGCATCTCATCGTAGTTTGGATATGAGACACTTAGGGAAGTGTGCACATAGGGATGGTGCTTGTAGGAGAAATTCCACCTTTTGTGGTCTTATCTTGCTGTTACATTCCACATTCGGTGGGTGATCCACCTCTTGTGGAGTATTACATTATTTCTCCTACCTACCCCTACTTTTTCTTACCTACCTTTTTTTCTCATTGAGCCACATGTCATTATTGTGTGCATACATATCGATTTGGACTTGCCTATATAAGTAGCCCCATATTCATTGTGTTGGTTAATCCAGTTGATCACTTTTTCATAGTGATGAGAATACAATTTGTTCTTGTCAAACTATTGTCTCTCTTTTGTGTGCTTTTCATTGTGCCCTTGATCTTGGCAAAATCTCCCATGGTATCAGAGCCATTGGGGCTTCATTTATTGGTTTTGGGAGACATCTTGGAAGGCTTCTAATTTTGGATTTGTGGTACTGCACATTTTGGAGGCATCCTAAAGCATTTTTGACCCCACCATTGCATCTGGGAGGCCGTTTCCATAAAAATCAAGTATAAACTTGATCTATTTTGGAGGAAGTTGATTTTCGGGCTTGGAGGAGAATTTTCGTCTATTTGAGTAAATATTGTACGGATTATATATATATATATATATATATATATATATATATATATATATATATTTTAAATTATTTTTGTAAAAAATTATATATTTAATTTCCCCAAAAAAATTTTTGTAAACAAAGTTTCAAAAAATAATTTTTCAAAAAAAAAAAAGTTTTAGGGGGGTACCTTTGCCCCCTACTCAATCTTGTACTGCAACATTCTTTTTGTAGGGGTCGTACCCTACCGAACATGCAAACTCATACCATCTACCGCCTCTGTCCTTTTGTCGGCATATTCACCAGCCCCGATGTCCTTTGTTTCTCCTCCCGTCCTGGTCACCGTTGCCGGCCCTGACCATTGACAACCTCATGTCCCGACCATCACCGTCGGTGACTTTTTGCCGACCTGCTACGCATCTGAGACCTCCCGCCAACCTCCCTCTGGCGGGACCCACGTCTGCCACGTGGCAGGTGGCCACTAGCCCGTGGGCAAGACTCTGCGACACATCACCTACCCAGTTGGTTGCCATGATAGCAGTAAAATCATTTGTCATGTCAGTGCCACGTCAGCATATCCATATAGTGGGCAAGGGGGTGTGACGGTTTTGCAACGATCATATGGCTATCAAATTTAACACAGTAAATTGCCAACGTTAGCCTGCATTAGCACTTTTTTGAATATTTTAGACTCCTCTCCATTGAGCAGTTTGATTTTTTTGGTCAACTTTGAAGGCCCATAACTTGCTCAATTTTGCTCCTTTTTGGGTGCAACATTTTTTGATTTGGGCTAATTTTTTGTGCTCTCTGGAGTGGTGTGGTTATTTTCTAATTTTGGTGAACAGGGTTTTCAAAATTTTCAGATTCTCTCAGCTCTACCTATCCAATCCTCAATTTTGCAACTTCAAAGGCTTCGTTTGGGCTCATACGACCTCCTTTTCAGGTGCTGTTTTTTTTAAAGTGCATATTTTTTCATCTCCTTTCATAATATGTCATCAGTTTGCAAAAAATTTGAGTGGATACTATACTTTCAAAAATTAGTCTTTTTTGGCTTACTTGGTACTTGTAATTTGCTTGGATCTTAGTTTAGATCTCTTGCATTTTTAGTTTGAGTCTCCTTTGGCCTCTTTGAGGCAGTTGTAAAGTTGAAATCAGAAGTCCACTTTGTCATTTTTTGCAAGTGGCCCATTGTACATGCACTAAGTATAAAGTGCCAAATCGTCATTTTGGGGGGGTGTCTTGTGTGATTGTGCCTCTCTTTCCTTGTGCTCTTTCATTTTTTTTTCTATGAGTCCTCATAAATTTCCACCTTTAAATCCTCATAACTATGCATCTTGGAAAGCATGGAGCAAACTAATGGAAAAAGGACTCACACATTTCATAGATGGAACACTAGTAGCACCAGTAGATCCTAAGGCTAATCCTCATGCTCAATTAGAATGGCTCACTAAAAATTGCATGGCTCTTGGAACTTTGCGTAAGTATGTATCAGATGACCTCATTTTTCACATTGAGAAGTGTTCTACAATCAAAGAGGCTTGGGATATCTTTTAGAAATTGTATGGTCAAGTTGATGAAATCAAAGGCTACAAGATTGACAATGAGATCACCAAATTGGACCCCAAGAGTTTTGATACAATCCAATATTACGTCACCAAAGGAAATGAGCTAAGAGAAAAGCTTAAAGTTTGTGGAATTGACAAAAAGGATGCTCAATTGATATTCAACTTGTTGGACAAAATTTCTCTTGAATATACAACATTTGTTTCTAGCTTCCAAACTCATCGTTTGATAGTGGGGAGTTCCTACACTATGCCTTCATTTGATGCTTTCACATAAATGTTGATGTTGGAACAATCTAAGTTGTTGAACATGGGGATTCTCAAGTCTTCAAAGTCCAAGACTTTGGTGGCTAATCAAGGGAGTCAAGGGATTCAAGGCAAATATTCCAATAAGAAGAAGAAGCAATCTAAGTCAAAGCCATAGTAGGAAAAAGGACAATCATCCTCTCCATCACAAGGTGATTTTCATCCTCTTCCAAGAAGGGGAATCCACCTAAGAAGGAAAAACCAACTTGTGCTTATTGTAAGAAGTATGGTCATGATGAGCATCAATGCCACACCAAGAAAATTGATGAGTTGACAAATCTCCTTAAGAAGAACAACATCAATTTGCCATCTGCCTACAACAAGGACACATCTCCTTCCACTTCCTCATAGTCTAAGGGAAAAGAGTAAGCATTTGTGGCTAAAAAGGGTTCTTCACAATAGTGGATACTTGACTCGGGTGCCTCTTATCATATGGGTTCTACAAAGGAGTAGGTTTCTTCATTGGAGCCATCAAAGGTACCTCACATTTACATAGGTGATGATACACAAGTTGAGGTTGAAGGGAAAGGTTCGGTTGCCATGGATGATGGAACATGTGAGAATGTTCTTTATGTTCCTAACTTGTCTATCAATATTCTCTCTATCTAACAAATCACTCACAATGGGAATGGGAAAAAAGTTGAGCTTACACCTGATTTAGTTGTGTTAAAATAACTTGATAATGATGCCTCAGTAGCAGTGGGACAAGTCAGTGACAACTCAAGGCTTTATTCATTCTCCCACTTTGTGCCAAGTTCTCCTTCTAGGGCCTTGCTTACTAATTCAAATTCAGAAAGTAAGCTATGGCATGAGTGGTTTGGTCATCTCAACTACTGCTATCTTCAGCAACTTAGCACTAAATACATGGTCACGGGCCTACCTCGAATCAGTTTTTCAAAGGGTGTATGTTCAGGATGTTCTATGGGCAAGCATTCCGAGGAGAAGTTTGATAAGGGGAAAGCTTGGAGAGCTTTGGAAGCTCTTCAACTTGTTCACAATGATGTACCTGGTCCATTTCCATCACCTTCATTTAGTAGGGCCCGCTATGTCCTCACCTTCATTGATGACTTCTCCTACTTCACTTGGGTCTATTTTCTTGTTCATAAGAGTGAAGTGTTTGATATATTTCTAGACTTCAAGGCTCATGTGGAGAAGCAATTAGGGAAAGTGGTCAAGATCCTTCACACAGATGATGGAAGGGAATATGTGAACAAAAGACTTCAGGATTTTTGTACATTTGAGAGGATTGATCTTCAACATTCAGTTGCCTACACTCCACAATAGAATGGAGTTGCAGAACATAAGAATATAACTCTCAAGGAAATGGCTAGCTATATGATACATGCCCATTCTCTTGATCTCGCCTTTTGGGCAGAGGCTATCAAATGTGCTCTACACATCTAAAATCGGGCTCCTCACAAAGCTTTGATGGGGATTACTCCTTTTGAGGCTTGGGCTGGTAGGAAACCGATTGTGAGACATTTCAGACTCTTTGGGTGTCCAACATGGGCTCACATTCCTCCATAGAAATACAAGGCATTGGAACCTCAGAGTAGGCCTTGTATTTGTTTTGGAAATCTTGAGGGTGTTAAGGCATATCGATTGATGGATCTATAGAGACACATGAGGTGTTTATTGAGAGGAGTGTTCATTTTGGGGAAATCTCTCCAGCTTAGCCTCCCTTCCTCCTCTACCTTCCTCCATTATGGATAGTGATTAGAGTGATTCATATGATGAGACTACTTCAACTCTGACTCGCAAGGTTACACCTCTATAGGGTCCACTAGCAGTTGAGGCACCTTGTCCTCCACCTCCACCTATATGTTGTTGGGCTTCACAGAGATTTGAGTCAGTAGGTCCTCTTGTTGGGGATCCTTCAGATACACAAAGGACTTGATCACAACATTAGGACCTTCCACATGCATACATTGCTACCGCTTCTGATCCACAGACATTTTAGGAAGCATCAGGGGTTTCCAAGTGGGACCAAGCTATGGGGGAAGAGTATAGTTCCTTGATGAAGAACAACACTTGGAAGTTAGTCCCTCTCCCTAAGGGAAGACAAATGGTTCGATGTAAGTGGATCTATCAGACCAGGTTTGCAGCGGATGGTAGTGTGGATAAGCATAAGGCTCGACTTGTTGCGAAAGGTTTCTCACAAGTTCCAGGTGTTGACTATACTAAGACCTTTGCACCCGTAGCCAAGATGAACTCCATTCGCTTGACACATGCTATTGTAGTAGCTCATGGTTGGGTTGTCCATTAGATGGATGTGAAGAGTGATTTTCTTCCTTGGGATCTTGATGAGGGGATATATATGGAGTAGCCACAGGGTTTCATCCAGGATTCTTCATTAGTTTGCCGATTGAGGAAATCTCTCTATGGCCTTAAGCAGACCCCAAGGGCTTGGTACACCAAGATGTATTCCTTCCTTCTCTCAATAGGGTTCACCAAGTGTCATTCCTATCTGAATGTCTACATTTTGCGATAGGATGACTAACACTTGATACTTGTGCTCTATGTTGATGACTTGATCATTAGAGGGAGCACCTCATCTATCATTAGCAGTGTCAAATCTACTTTGCATGATAGATTTTCTATGACTGACTTGGGTCTTTTGTACTACTTTCTCAGGGTAGAGATTTCACAGTCACCTTTCAGGATTACACTTTTGCAGCCCAAGTATTCTCTCGATCTACTTGCACGCTTTCATATGTTTGATTGTAATCTTGCATCAACTCCCTTTCTTTCAGGAGTCAAGCTTGAGGCTCAGTGTTCTTCTCCACTAGTTGATGCCACATTGTATCGTCAGCTTTTGGGTAGTCTCATCTACTTGAATCACACATGCCCTGACATTTCATTTGCAGTTGGAATGGTTTCTTGCTTCATGCAGGAACCACATGAGCTTCATTGGAAAGCTTCCAAACATATCCTACACTACATCTAGGGTACACATCATTATGGGATTCACTATGAAATAGACACAAGACTTCGCTTGGTTGGATACACAGACTCCGATTGGGCTGGCAATCTTGATGATCGTAAGTCTACTTCTGGTTATAGTTTCCACCTTGGTTTGAGCCCCATTTGTTGGTAGAGCAAGAAGCACCATTCTATTGCTCTCTCTTCGACTGAGGCTGAGTATCGAGGGGTTGTTAACACAATGACTGAGACTATTTGTCTTCAACATATTCTCACAAAGTTTGGGTTCTCCCTCCACGACCGACAGTTCTGCATTGTGACAATCAGAGTGCTATTGCAATCTTGAAGAACCCAGTTCAACATCAACAGACCAAACACATCAAGATTCATATGCACTACATTTGAGAGATGATTCAGGAGCAAGTCATTGATTTGCAGTATTCTCCTACAACAAAGTAGGTTACAGACATATTCACCAAACCCTTCACTAAGAGTAAGTTCCATCATTTGCAAGCTCTCTTAGGGGTGCAGGATGTTTCATTAGGGGGGGTTAGCTGACTTCTCCTTCCTCTCTTATGGGGTGACTTTTTCCTCTTTGAGGTTTTGTTCTTCTTCTTTGAGATTCTCTTTGTACATTTATCTCTCTTTTGGGGGGGAGTTTTTTGCCACTGGGTTTTCTCCCTTTCTCCATTTTTGAGAGATTGCATTGCATAGGTTTTCTTGCATTTGCATATTGTACATGGGTACCTATCAAGTCCTAGTAGTCGGGACCCACTTTGCATTGTTGACTCGAGTCTTCATTCGCCTAAGTTGCACGTAAGGGGGGGTGTTGGTGTAATTATTTATTCTTATAGGATATAATTACACTTTACTTAAGTTAACTTATGATAATGAATCTCATCGTAGTCTGGAAATGAGACACTTAGGAAAGTGTGAAAATAGGGATGGTGCTTGTACGAGAAATTCCACCTTTTGTGGTCTTATCTTGCTATTACATTCCACATTCGGTGGGTGATCCACCTCTTGTGGAATATCATATTATTTCTCCTACCTAGCCCTACTTTTTCTTACCTACCCTTGTTTCTCATTGAGCCACATGTCATGATTGTGTGCTCACATATCCATTTGGCCTTGCCTATATAAGAAGGCCCATATTCATTATATTGGTTAATATAGTTGATCACTTTTGCATATTGATGAGAATACAATTTGTTCTAGTTAAAATATTGTCTCTCTTTCGTGTGCTTTTCATTGTGCCCTTGATCTTGGCAAAATCTCACACTCTCCACCATTTAACTGCCATGTTACCCACCACCAAGTTGGCAAAATGATCCACTAGTTTGTTTCCTTCTCAAAAAATGCACGAGATCTTGAAATCTTCTAGGTCAGCTATCATTTCAAGACAATCCTTGATTATGTTTGAAATAGTCTAACTAGGCACCGTACATCCCTTAATGCATTTGACAATGTTAAGTTAGTCACTTTCCAGCCAGACTCATTTGAACCCCTCCTTGCTCTCCATGTGTAGTCCTATGTAGGCGGCACTAGCCTCCACAAAATGGTTAGTCTGGGTGCCCAAAGGGAGCACCACCACAGAGACCAAAAAACCCAAATGGTTCCTCGCCACTCCCCCGCAGCCAGCTGACCCAGGAATCCAAGTTAATGTTAAGATAAGAGTGTTTAGTAATTAAATAATATGTTCCTAGCAAAAAGTAGCATAATCAATACCTATGATAAATGTAGCTTGTATTTCTTAATCATACATGTATAAGAGGGTCTAAAGAATTATTAACTAGAAGAATTGTAAGGATAGAGTTGTGCAACCCTTAGAAATGTATACTCTTATATTAATAAATATAATGTTTGAATGTGAATAGAGGTAAATTATCCCATTGATCAAATATAGAGTGAAGCATATAAAGGGATAATTTAATGGAAGGAAATTGTGCAAAATGGATGTGATGTAATAGGATACGCAAGATGGACGGATATATGAAAACATATGTAATATGGATGGATATACAAAATAATATGCAAGATGCATGGATTCTTCTATTTCCTCGTTATGATTTGTATTATCATCAAGCATCATATTAGGGAAATTGATATATACACATTAAGGTATGGATAGCCAAGGTGACTTTGTTATCCCTTCACAAGGACTTTGACTCTACAAAAAACATATAGAAAAGTAATGATGATGCCTTATTCCTCACTCTTCACCATGATATCAAGATTGAGGATTCTTTGAGCTTCCTTAGAATAGGAGAAAAGATAAGATCAAAAGATCAAGGATCAAATTAGGATAAAAAGATCAAGGATCAAATATTATGATAAAAACATCGAAGATCAAAGATTAAGATAGGAAGATCAAGGATAAAAGTTTAAGATAATAATATCAAGGATCACATATTAAGATAGAAGAATAAAATAATAAATTTAGTAGGTCAAAATATAAATTATCAAGAAAATAAAAAATGACAAAAATGTTAATTAATAACATATCTCTTGCCAAAGAATAAGCTTAGTGTAGATAGATAGCATTGAATATAGGAAAGATACAGTAATCAAGGAGTAGATAGCTAGATAAGACTTGACATAGGAAGGATACATTTTTTGAGAAATGAATAGATAGATAGTGATAGATACAATATAAATTAGGCAATTAAGCTACATTAGAAGCCAACTTAGGTCAACATTAGTCTCTCACTTATTATTTTTGTGAAACCTTAGTGTCAATGTTTTTCATAGTTTGATTTTAGTATAAATTTTGAATGCATGCGATATTAATTTTTATCAAAATAATGATAAAGATCTACTCTGATGACTAGGTCAAGGAGATGACCCGTATTACCAATTTTCCTTATACATGGTGTGTGTAGTTTTTTGCCTTTGTCTTTTCATATCATCATTTTTTAAGGTTGTATAAAAATCCTAGGTTTTAGAAACTTGAACAAGAGATGTTTTCAAAAGGAAATTTAATGAGCATTTTTCCATAACATGAGTCTTTGAGTCAATTTTTTGACCCTTGTGAATCATTCTAGATTTCAATGACTTGTTAAATTTTTAGTTTAGTATTGTCAAAAGATTTCAAAGAGCTAAAAAGGATACAATTTTTTTTGAGAGGAAAATCACTTTGCACAGAAAGGTCAAGTTTCCTTGATCAAGTCAACCCTCTTATGGTTGTGTCTTTGGTTTCTATCCCTTTATAACTAGAGAATTCAATAATGGTAGCTAGAGCTTTGATGAGGTAGTTGGAGGGCTACAAGTTTCTTCGTAAGATTGAAAGAGTCTTGATGATCGTATACAATGGTCTATTCATCATCATGAAAATGGTAGACAAGAGTTTCTAGGTGTGTTTCTTTTTAAAAAAAACCCTTATCAACATAAAGAGATTCTATAAGTGCTATATGGTTCATCATGATGTATGTATTATTTATATGTATCTATAATTTGAGTTTTTGTTTATGATGTTTAATGAGTGAAATGGTAAATAAGGGAGGACAATTCATGGTCTAAATTTAGTTCAAGTATTAATACATCCAGTGAGATTAGAGTTTTAAACTTTGAGAAAGATATAACTTGAATACCAAGCATATAAAAATTGATAGAGGTACCATATAAAGAAGAAAATAAACATGGCATAGATGATATATGGTAAATATTTTAAGAGAGCAAGGTACTATTTCTTGTTAAGGGGTTCTTGTTGGGTATTTTTGTGACAAGGACATAGAATTGCAATGAAAGAGTTGCACAATATTTTAGAGCATTGTTCAAATGAAAATGCTAAAGGATAGAATATTGTAAAAGTTTTATAGAATGTTTCAAATTTCTTCTAGAGAGTCTTCAATAGGATTTAAGAAGGGTTTATTGTTGTTTTATGTAGATATTTTTATTGTGATCAATATAAGTGTTGACTCTCCTTTGTCAAAATGATAAGGTTATATATTTACAGTGATCTTAGGAAAGTGTCAATACTATGAACTCAATTGTACTTAGAGAGGGTCCTTACATCCACATGAAAACCTAATTGATAACACAACACATTCCTTCAAAACCTGTATACATATTGTAAGAATACCTCTTCCATACTCTTTAAAACCTACCAATATTATTGAAATATCCATCAAGAGCCAAAAACCATATAAAGTAGACCTCAAACTTTAGGTTCCATTACCATTGATAAGAGATGTTGTGAATAGTGAAAATTATAGTAAGCCCTATTAATGTCATCAAGTATACAAATTTATCCATTTTTTGTTATATTTTATTTTCATATTGCCAAAATAGCAAACATGGATTTCGATGTCATACTAAAGGGTCAAAGAAACAAAATAAAATTAAGAAAAAGTGTAGAGAAATTGGACAAACATCATTGGAAGAAGGTTAATGAAAGCATTGTGATATGGTTATTAAAGAAAGAGAAAAGTAAGGTACATTGCCATGTACATGAAGTGTCTTCTCAACAACAAATTTTTTATTCTATTGAAGTTGTATGGTGCAACCTTTTTCTTAAAAAAGATAAAGAAATGCTCCAAAAGATGTTAAGTTTCTCATATCCTAAGTTTTAGGTTTATGAATATAAAAAAGTATATGGTTTGTTGATATACAATAAAATCAAGAGTGAAGAGATAGTTACTATATATGTGACATTGACTAGATAGAAAAAAATGATAGTCATATAGGACCTTTGTTGTGTTCATAGTATTAAGGAATAGAAACTAAACATGAAGAAGAAAAATACTCTCTTAGAATATCATCATAGTGTAAAAACATAGTAAATATTAGCTTGAAGTATGTCACAAGGGTAAATGATAGTTTAAGATCAATGGAGAAATCAAATGGTTATCTTTTAAATTAACAATATATCATATGAACTATCTAATTTTTATAAAAATTTCACTAAGAAAATGATTAGATAATAATGAGAAAGTTAATAGAAGAGCATAATATGTAAGATATGGGAAGTGCATACACTATGTTCTGTGCTTGAAGGCAGTGACCTAGTGAACAAGAAAATAACAATATAAAGATAGTCATATGAATTTACCTAAGGCATTGGATGACAACAGGTGAATGGAAAAGATGCATAAAGAAATGATGAGGTAATATACAAGTCCTATCATGACAATGATTCAAAAATAAAGGAAGATGCCAATTTTATGAATATAAAGTAATAGTTGGTAAAGGGAGAGGGAAGAGAAAACACACTAAGAGTAGTTACCATGTATTTTTTTCCAATGTAAATATAATACTGAATAATTAATAATAAAAAAGGTGAATAGAGGTAGCAAGGTTATGAGGAAACTATGGCTAGAAGATGTAAAAGGAAACACTAACATCATAGTAATGACATTCCATAATGTTGCATGGTAGAGAATAGATATTGATATGCCAATGATAATCATTATTGGATCACAATGATGAGAGGTTTGAAGAATTTAGAGAATAGGAATCACAAGAAAAATAGAGGCCATAAATCAAGTCAAGAGTATTCATGAGAGGCATGAGCACACACCATACAAAGGAACCCTGATAGCAGTAAAAATAAATGAGGAAGGAAATGTAATATGGAAAATTTGATTTAGCAATTTGCAACATAGAAGGGAGAAACCACTAAATCAATTTTCACTTGCAAAACATTACATTCAAAAGAGGGAAGGGAATCCACTAGATTTGGTCACAAATTAGATAAGGAATGAATACTAAATGGATTGAACTAATTTTGAATTCTTCTTTTGTAAGTCGAAATGCTAAAATAGGTAAAGTGCTGACAAATGAAGGTAAAAATATGTAAACAATAAGCTATAGATATGAGATTGAGCTGGGCACCTAGAATTGAGCAATGTAAGATGAGTCAGATTTGACCGTTGGAAAAGCTCCTAAAATTTTGAGACCAGGACGCGATGGTTGATTTGTCTCTATGAATGAAGATTATTCTAAAGAGTACAACTCCCTACCTATTTCTTGCACACAAAAACAAGGGGAAATAGGTTGGGAATAGGGGTTTGCCTAAGTCAAACCCCTGTTTAGGAATTAACCTTGAATGAAATATTGCAAATACTTGAAATAAATGATGGAAAGGTATACCTCAGATCTACAATGAATGATAATTATTCTTTTCTTCTTGAATGTAATCACATATACTGTATGAAATGGCATGAACATGACAAAACCCTAACACACACATGCTTGCAAATGGATAATGTAAATTTGCTCCACAATTGATGAATGGAGAATACACAACCTTGAAAACCTCTAGAAATGATTGATGATGAATACACCAATTATTTAACACTTGATTGCTTGAATGTAGTGCTCCCAATTTCGTCATATATCCAAAATGAGAGGGGAAAACCTCCTTATATACTTGTCCATCGTCAATTATGTTAATTTTCTGACATAGGCCGACATAAGGAAAGGTTTCCTGCTCAAATTCAAGATAGGACCTAGGGTTTAAAATGGCCCCCAATTAGGGAGGACTATGGTGTGGCGCCATGGTCCTGGCGAGGGCAAAGGCGCCACACCCTCATTCTACCCCATAATTGGGCTAGGGTTAAGGGTCCAACAAGATGAAAATGTGAAAATAAGGCATTATTGCATGGTACAAGCATAAATGGGTCCTAGTTAGGCACAGGGATGAGAAACACTAAGTTGAGGGCTGCAAAGCCGATCAAAATTGCAAAGGGTGTAATTTTAGGATGCTACATTTATCCCCCACTTTAGCGAGAGTATGAGCTTATGCAAATACTCATGGTAAAGTAGATTAAAGAGAGATTGAGAGAAGGAATACAGAGCAATATCAAAAGGAGTATAAGATATTGATAATTTTGAGGAAGCAAGCCCCAAATATTAGGATCTTAACTCACTCAAACATATGCAAGGGAAAATTGCACAAGGGGTTAGTACTAAAAACAAGACCTCAAATCAACTAGCCAAAGAGCCCTCGATATCAAAATATCTGAACAACTAATATCATTCTTGAAAAAAATTCCATCTCATGAACACAAATGATCACATAAAAGAGAAAATAAAACATCATCCATGAACTATCAATAGCAAGGCTATGAGTTCATGAGAGGAAGAAGAGAGAGAGAGCATGAATAGATGTTAGATATGTTTATCTAGGTAATCCATGAGAAGAATGATGAGAGAGAGAAAGGGAACATAGATACCTCACCCCTAGATGTTTTCGTCTAGGTGATCCATGTTGGGGAGGAGAGTAGGAATAGTCTATCCCTATTCTTCTAGTTCCACTCATCCTCGTGTGTGTGTGCAAGTGATGTCTAGTTTCAAGTGTATAGCACCCTATATAAGAGTTTGTTTCCTCTGGTTTTGAGTGTGCTTCAACCTGTTTAATACATGGGGTGAACCCACAATAGTGGGTTACACTTTTTTGGACGAAGGAATTTTTCTCAATCGTCCAAAATTGATTTTACACAACTTTAGATCGAAACCATTTTTGTATTCGATCAAAAGTATGAAACGAAAAAATTTCGATTGAAAGTATTTATTTTAGTTTTTAAATAAAAAAATTAAAAGGGTTCAATCAAACCTATGTTTGATCGAAATCCTCCATTTAGGGTTTTTTTAATAAAAGTTTGAAACTAGCAAAAATGTCATTTTCGGTAGCCGACAGTGACAAATGATTTTGGGAGTGACAGGTTTCCTTGGAACATTTGAACCTCTGAACCAGGTTGGTTCAAATTCAACCCATGTATACATAATTTCATTTTAATGTAATTTTTGTGTATATATACATATATATGGGTATATCATATATATATATATACATCTATATATATGTGTGTATATATATATATGTATATATATGTATATATACATGTATATATACAAATATATACATATATACATGTGTATATATATGTGCATATATGTGCACACACACACACACACAGATATATATATCTCTATGTGTGTGTGTGTGTTAATGTTTTATGTTTTATGTTTTATGTATATGTTAATATTTTAAATTTTATGTTTAATGTTAAATTATGTTATATGTTTGATTAGAAAATGTTGAAATTTTTAATTATTTTTAAGAGATTAAATTGTGTGTATATATATATATGTACATGCACATGTATATGTATATGTATGTTTGTTTATATATATGAGACATTAACTTGAATTAAATTAACTAAAATCTTGAAGTTTTTCCTAATTAAATCAAAACATGAAATTAACCAAAGTTACATGTCTTTGTTTATATTGTCCACCTCAAATCCTCTAAGAAACTAATGACAAACTAGCTTTCAAATCAATATATCCAAATTTAAAGTTATAGATTTTTTATGCCCATCACCAAATTGCTCGAGCTCTAGATCCCCTTAAGACTAGATCTCTCTATCTCTCTCTCTCTTTGAGCTACTTAAGACTCTCTCTCTCCCCCCCCTTAAAAGTCTCTCTCTAGAGATCTGTCTTTCTCTCCCCTCATGTGAGTCTCTCTCTCTACATACTCTCTCTCTCTCTCTCTCTCTCTCTACATACTCTCTCTCTCTCTCTCTCTCTCTCTCTCTCTCTCTCTCTCTCTCTCTCTCTCTCTCTCTCTCTTTGAGCCCCAAATAAGAATCTCACTTTATCTCTCTTTCTCCCTCCCCTTAAGAATATCTCTCTCTTTCTCTCTATATTTCTCCCTCCCATTATGACTCTCTCACACTCTATCTATCTATCTCTCTAAGTAAGACTCTATCTTCAGATCTCTCTTTCTCCCTCCCCTCAAGGTGGACTTTATCTCTCAACCTCTCTCTCTAGATCTCTCTTTGTTCTCTCTCTCTAAGCTGAGCCAAATAAGACTCTCTCTCTCTCTCTCTTTCTCTCTCTTTCTCCCTCCCCTTTCCTCTCTCTCTCTCTCTCTCTCTCTCTCTCTCTCTCTTTCTTTCTCCCTTCAAGGGCCTTAAGAGTCCCTCTCTCTCTTTAGAACTCTCTCTCTCTCTCTCTCTCTCTCTCTCTCTCTCTCTCTCTCTCTCTCTCTCTCTCTCTCTCTCTCTCCTTTTAAGAATACCTGGATCTCACTTTCTCCTTTTAATAATACCTATCTCTCATGTGTGTACATTTAATAAGTTCACCATGTGTGCATGTTTATAATACTTGAGCTCTCTCTCTCTCTAGGTTATATCTCTTTCTCCCTCCCCTTAAAAGACTCCTCTTTAGATCTCTCTCCAAACTTAAGTCTCTCTTTAGATCTCTCTTTCTCCCTCCCCTCAATAGGTGCCCCAGACTCTCTCTCTCTCTCTCGATAGATCTATCTTTGTCTCCTCTTAAGAATTCCTCTCTCTCTCTCTCTCACTCACTCACACACACACACACATGTGCATACATTTAATACTCATGTGTATTCTTGATTTTTTTAGATTAGAACTAGACTTAGAGATGATCTACATATGAAACTGATTGCAATGTTTATGATCTTGTGTTCAAGATTTAATTTATTAAATTATTTTCAAGATCTCTATTAGATCTAGATTATTATGAACTTGTACTATTTTAAGATATATTTAGAATTTATTAATTTTTTCACATTTTAATACATGTACAAATGTAAATATATTATATTTCAAATAGAATGAGTTTGAATTTACATATATCTAGTAATTTTGTCTAGCTCTAAGGCAATGTATGTGACTTTATAAAATATCTTTTTGGTCTACCAGATCTACATATAATCATCACATTAATCGTGGCAGATGATGCAATTCCCCCTCAGGAATTGTTCTCATGAATGAATATTGAGATAGAAAATTTGAGAGCATCCATAAATAGTAGTAACACAAGTGTTTATATAAACACTTGTAAGAATATTCTTCAGAGCCCTGAGAAAATCAGGGATGACATTCAGGGCGCTAGCGCCTTTTCTACTGATGCTATACAAGCTATATATACATGTAGGCAGCAAAAGTTTTGTCGTGGTTTGTCCCTTATTGAGGTTAAGGGTTTAATGCCTAAGGAAACTCTGAAAGAGCATTGTTTCCTATCATACATGGGAAAAAATATGGTGAAGGGATATCAAATCACTAGATGTGAGGATGAGGGTATGGGTTCTTTGATATACCCACGTTTCCTTGCTGCCCATGGTCATTATCCAAATAACAACCATATTCCACTCTATTTTGCACTTCAATTGTATGTCGAGGTTCATTTGAAAAACACCATCAACTACATTGATTCGCCACCATATCTAGGATAGTGTCGTGGGGTTGCTGACAAGGACCCTTATCGTTGAGTTGGTTGATAGATTCCAACACATAGGACCATTGTTGGTCAGAGGGCGTTGGCTATTGCATCTTTGTTAGGTCATGAGGTGGATGAGGTTGTTCGTAGTACCCAGCTCCAAGAGGCCATTCATAGAGTTGGAGACATTGCAGTAGGGACCGCTTCGATATCC
The DNA here is from genome assembly GCF_030272615.1 of Cryptomeria japonica. Lineage (NCBI taxonomy): Eukaryota > Viridiplantae > Streptophyta > Pinopsida > Cupressales > Cupressaceae > Cryptomeria > Cryptomeria japonica. Next base: position 657,229,465 of record NC_081409.1, on the reverse strand, counting down.
AGTGATCAATTCGGCCAGTATTTGATGAGTCATCGATGCTCTCGATCATATAAATGCAGTGGCACAACACACCCAGGTGGTAGTAGCTCAGATGATCCTTATGTTGCAGTGGGCATCCCTTCACCTGCTAACCAGGAGGGTGTCACTAGAGAAATGGCATGTGTTACTCTGATGAGTTTAGCTGAGGATCTTTTGGATGCATATGCATATATTTCATTTGAGAATAATATCCCTATAATAGAGGTCAAAGGTTGTGTGGGTTCCATCTTGCATGAGCCAGTGTGTTTAGGGTCTCATGATCATTCTTATCAGCCAAGTGGCCCCAGCATTAGCGCACATCAGGGTCCACCTACGGAACATTCTTTTGTTGGCATAGAGGGAGAGGCCACATAGGGTACAGATCCTTTGAGGAGTGCAGTGCATCGTACATCTAATATTGGCTTGGATGATGTTGAATTCAGTATGATGACAACAAATTATATGGATTTGTTGACACGTTCAAAGTCATCATCGATGCCATCCGGGTTGCACAGACCCCTGCATTCATCATTATTGGGACATGTGGTAGTCGCTCATGATGCATACCTACATTTGAGGCTAAATGAGACCGACTACCTTATTGATTTTTTAGTGGACACGATCGTGGCTAGAGAGACTGAGTACTATCAGATGCCACCTTCTACACAGGTAAATTTTATTTAACATCATGCTCATGAGCTCTAGAAATTTCTAATTTCTAATTTAAATAAGTTAAATTAACTAAATTCAAATTTGATTTCCTATAAATTTATATGTATAGAATTTTTGTAGATGGAGATGCCTCTTGTTACTCCTGCCTTGAGTTCTGATCATGTACGTCGATAAGACTCACTTGATGATGTGGCCACCAGTGGACATGTGAGTTTTAAATTTTAATGTACATGTAGATGCATACATTAAATTTTAAATGATTATATTTTATACATGTATTTAATTTACATATATTTTATTTAGTGAACATGTGTGTATATTTATTACTTTATTTGCAGAAATTGGTTCATCCTTCTGAGCAGGACAGTCATTCAGAGGATCACTCCACTAGGAGCCGTCATGATGACCAGGGTGCTAGGCCATCTAGATAGATATTTGATGATCTAGATTTTATATATATATATATTCGATGATCTAGACTTTATATATACATTTGAAATGATCTCTAGCTTAAATATACATTTGATATGTGCTTGATGATCTACATATATATGTATTAAATGATGATCTGCTTTATATGTTTGACATGTTTTTCAAGTGTTATATTGATGTACATTTGATGATCTAGAATTTATATTTGTTTGACATGTTCAAGATTATTTATATACATTCAAGATGACCTAATTTGTATGTTCAATGTTGTATATTATTTGATGTGAAAACTACATACATTGAAAGATTATTGAATATGTAAATTTCTATATGTATATATATGTACATGTGTACATGTGTACATGCATGCATTTACATAGATTATAATGTTACATTTATATGTTCTACATTAAATGTTTGACATATTGTTTGATGTTAAAACTACATATGTATTAAAAGATGATCACTTGAGAATATGTAATTTATATACACGTGTATGCGTACATGCATGCATTTACATAGATTATAATGTTTAATATTTTCTAGATTAAACAATTGATGATTAAACATCCCCTTAAGCCATTTAACAAATATGTCTCTAAGGTAATGACATTCCCAAGATACATACAATTGCTTGAATAACAAATTCAAATAGATGAACAAATATACATATTAATTTCATAAAATAAGTCATTTTTCATGTCAATATTGATCTATGTATGCATAATAATTTAAATCATCCCCTTAAGCCATTTCCTAGTTAAACATCCCCTTAAGCTATTTCCTAATTATTTAACATCCCCTTAAGCCATTTAAAAATCATGTCTAGGTAATTCAATGTATTCCCAAGATGTACATACAAAATTCATTACAATTTTCAAATCTATATGAGTTCAAAATGTACATGTGCATAAAATTTTAAATCATCCCCTTAAGCCATGTCCTAGTACAATTACATCCTAGAGATCAATAGTAAAATTTTGAAATCTAATTCAATGAACAAAATATTTTTTAAATTAAATTGCACAATGAAAATAAATCATAAAACTTCATTTTTAGTTCAATCTAGTGCATGCACATATAATATTTTAAATCTTCTCATTAAGCCATGTCCTAGTATTAAACTTCCCACTTGGTTAAGACATTATTAAATCACTTATCTTCAGGTAATTCAACATTCCCTTGTAAACTTAAGACCTAATCCATTTAACAGTTCAAGTAAAGAAAATTTAATAAGAGTTTGAGAACTACACCCTTGAACCATGTCAGGTAACTATGTATCCCCTTAAGACATAAATATAAATGTCAAATCAATTATTCAATTCCCAAGTGACACAAGAACTGCAAACATATACATGTTATTTCTAGGCCACATCAAGTGGTTCAGCCCGTTCTTGGATAACTTGTAATATTATCTCATGATCATCACTATCCAGTCTACACTTACGAATGCCACACCCCATGACTAGATGAAGAGTTAGGGTGCTAGCAATTACAAGGTGGCTATAGTGATAGACCTTGTTGTCACGTTGATAATAAATAAAGTGAATCCCATGTTTAACTAATTTTATTTGCTTCAAATATGTTCCTTGAACAACAACTAAACCTTCACACGAGAAAAAACATCTCAAATTAGATTTCAAACACAATGTGCTTTTCAAACTTAAGTACATGAATTAGATAGCTAGATCAATGTGAATGCAAGGTACAACTAAAAGGAAGCAATATTAATAAATAGAACACATTGTCACTCAAGAGTAGTAATTTAAGATAAAGTGCATTGAACTTGTGGGAAACAACATTACATCACTTATTTCTTCTTTTATTAACTTTTTCCTCTCCTCTATGCAATGTAATAAATAGTAACTAACACCTTCTACATTTTCAGGCTCTGCTATAACTGCAAACACATGCCTTGCAAAACATTTATTGGTCAATTTAGTATAAAGAATTTTTTCTCGATATACAAATATAAATCTATCATATGTACATCACATGAAATTTAATTTAACATGTAAATTTAAATACACACACCAATTTCGATCAATCCTGAAATACGATCATAATCAATAGAAATCAATGGAATGTCATTAAATCTTTCGTCCTAATCTCCATTATTTGTATCAGTAACATCTAGTGGCACAAATTTCCATTCATGGACATATCCACGTTCTTGGTTGATGCATTCTTCATAGTTTCGAGAAATGCAGTCAAAACAAAAGTTTGAGTAATCCCTTGTGTACAATGACCACATGTGACTATCCGTACTCATGATAGAATGTAAGGATCTTGTTTTATCTATCCTCTTGCATCCATGCATTGATCTTCTATCCACATCTTCATTTGAAATATTTATAAAAAAATAATTTGCACATGTTGTTAGTCCCAACTGGTGCTGAGAGGGGAGGGGTGAATCAACACTTTACCAGTTTTACAAAATTAAAACCTTTTAACTCAAGGTTGCACTAACTTAATATTTATCAATATAAATAGTTATTGCAGAAGAACATGCATGCATGAAAAGATACATAGTAACACCAAAATTTATCTCGTGGAAACCCAAATGGGAGAAAACCATGGTGTGAGTAGAAACTCACAAAATTTTTACTCTTGTGGAGTACGCCCGATGAGGAGTCATCCATGTTAGGATATTACAAAGACACTATTAGGTGCCACTGGATTAAGGGATTTTATTTAAGGCCTGCTAGTTCCTTCACCCTATTAGAGGTAGCCTCTTTAAAGGTCTTAGGATCATCAATTAAGATTTCACTCGGTTAAGGGATTTTACAAAGGGACTTGTTAAAGTCCACTTGGTTAAGGGATTTTGAGTTGCAATGATTAGAAAGCAACATGAAGTTTATTTGTTGGAATAGCTACTGATAGCTTGATCAGATCACAATGAAAATCATACTCTATTTCCACTGGTTGTGTCTGCTCTGCACTACACCGATCCATTGCTCATACCCTCAGCTTTGCACTACACCAGTCCACTGCTCATACCCTTAGCTCTAAACTTTGTCGGTCTACTTCACACACACTTTGCTCTGCTAAATCATTTAGCACTTCCTCACTCTTCACTCTGTACTTTGGATCACCCCTCAAAGGATTTGCACTTTGCAAATTTTATGATCAAGAATGTTTTGTATGAACTCAAAACGCATTATACTCTCTTTGTCGTCACCTTCAAGTGTTTCCTTAATCATTGTAATCATAGATTTTAGTAGATTTCAAATTCAAATATTTTTGCTCTTTCTCTGTGTGCCCTACAATAATTCCACCAACTACTCATTCAAATATACCACTGCATCCCTCAAAAATAGCGACTTCTGGGTCGAGTTCAGTCTTTTAAATGCAAACCAAAAAATCTGCAAGTAATCATGGCTTAATTGCATGATGACTGAAGTTGACTTCACCAAAATTTAGTTTGATGTAGACACAAGCTCACCAACTCACCTTTTTCCATCGCAACTGTGTAACCGATCACCGCTCCAAGATTTATGGTGGCAACCTATCTTCCTTCTACTTTATCGATCTATAGGTATACCACTCCACTATTCATTACCGGTTCATCCTTTGATGCCAGTTTGTAGTACTTCCATCAAGCCTCTTCTCATGTTTTCCAATGAGGTTCTGGTTTGCATACAACCTCAAGCCTTCTTGCCTAAGTCACCTTCTGTGACTTCATCATCATTACAATGACCAACTTGAAGATCTGACCTCAACATCGATCTTCTTGAATGAAAGACCGATTAGCTTAGTCTGTCTTCTCTTGAGATGATTGAGCCTTGATCATCTATCTCTAATGCTGCTTCCATGTTGTTTACAAGTAATCACCTTTTCTATTGAGATACACCACTCCACCGATACCACTCCACCAGTTAGTGTTAGTCATCAATGATAAATCTCACCTAATATACCGGTTCTTTGGATTAACCGATTTTGTCAATGCCAACAATCTCCCCCTTTGGCATTGATGGCAACACTTCAAAATTTATATTATCAGTTGCTCCTGCATGTACTTTCTTCATTTCTTTCTTTAGTTCTCTACTGGTCATTACTTTTGCTCTGAGTAATGAATATCTCCCCCGAACATTGGCAATACTCTATTTCCAACAAACCTATTTCCAACAAACCACTCTAATCACTTCTAGCAACCCTCCGCTTCAGCAACTTCAACTCAAGACTACTTACCAATACTCAAACACTATAATCATATCTCCCCCTTTTACAACAATGCCAAAGATGTATTTTAGTACACTTACAAGACTGCTCCTCCTAACAGGAGTAGTCCACACTTATCAATCTAGTCTTAGAGATTTTTCATAAAGAAATCATATGAGATTGATATAGAGCCCCTTTTTTCTTACCTTAATGTAGGTAGGGGTATCCCCCCTAGCTTACCTCTGAGGTATTCAAAGGTTTCCTTCTGTAGTGGCTTGGTGAAGATATCAGCCACCTGTTCTTTTGTTGGTATATGCTCCAGCCTCATTTCCTTGTCTTGAACCTGTTCCCTGAGGTAGTGGTATTTGATAGCTATATGTTTTGTCTTCGAATGCATCACTAGATTCTTGGATATGTCAATAGCACTGGTGTTGTCATAGTGAATCACCATAGGTTCAGTCACCTTTTCTTGGATACCTTCCAACAATTGCTTGATCCAAACTATCTATGTACAATTGATTGCAACAACCACATACTTAGTCTTAGTTGTAGATTGAGAGATGCAATTTTGTTTCTTGCTTGTCCATGACACAATCCTGTCTCCAAGAAAGAATGTACCTCCACTAGGGCTCTTTTTGTCACAATGTTCCCTGCCCAATCTGCATTGGTGAAGATACTTAAATTGAAATCTCCCTTATGTGCATACCAGAGACCATACTCATCAGTCCCCTTAAGGTATCTAAATATTCTCTTAACTGCCACCATATGAGTCTCTTTTGGATTTGCAGTAAATCTAGCAACCAAGCTAACAACTTGTGCTATATTCGGTCTACTGTGTATTGCATACTATAACATCAATCATGGATCGGTAAAGTGTCTCATTCACTTCATGAGCCCCATCATCTTTGGAGAGCTTGCAACCTATAACAATTGGAGTTCCAATAGGTTTGCAATCTTTCATTCCAAAAGTCTTCAAAATTTATCTTATGTACTTGGTCTGGCTAATGAATATACCATTCTTTATTTGTGACACTTGCAGGCCAATGAAATTTTTTATTTCACCAATCATGGACATTTCAAACTCTTGCTTCATTTATTCTGCAAAACCTCTACTCATCTCATCATCTCTTCCAAATATAATGTTGTAAAGCGGAAAAATCGCAATCGAACCCTAGTTGCACTCCCCTCTTCCAACTCCGAGGAGAGAGAAGGGAGGTTCGCTAGGGTTGATGGTTTTCACTTAAGGGAGAGACTTTACATTCAAAAGAGGGGTTGAAACTCACAAGATCCAATCCCACACAATGCAAGATTGGATGCTAAATGAGTTTCAAGGGTTAAGAAAGCAAGGCTACCCTCTTTTGTAAAGAATGTGCATAGAGGAATTAAGCTAGGAATGCATAGAAAGTGATAAAGATTCGCTTATAAACTGAGATAGGGATATAGGATGAAGCTGCGGACCTAGAATTAGCAGTAAAATGTTGATACGACGTTGTCCTGCAAATTTGAGCAAAAGTTGTCGGGACGATGGCGCCCAGCGCCACGGTCCTCCGAAAAATCCGTGAAACGAAGGGGGATCTGTTCATCTCTGCACAAGGATTCTAGATCTTCAATTTCAGTCACATACTTGCAACCTACACACAGAAAAGTGAAGACGATTGGGGGGTTAGGGATTAGGGGTTTGCCTTTAGGTCAAACCCCGATTTTGGAATTAACCAAGAAATGAGAAATGCTGTAAATGTAAATGTCTGTAATGTAAAACAAGTACTAATACCTTGTTGTAAGGATGTTTGTATCCTTATGTGCGAAGGTATAGATGTTGTTGTTTGTTGTATGTTGTATGTTGTAGCATGTAGTATGTGATCTCCTCTTCAATGGTTGAATCCTTGACTTGAATGCAACACTTAGCCTTGAATGGAGACTTGGAATGAATGCTTGAATGCTTGAATGCTTGAGTATAGTTTCCACGCTTGTACACATATCCTCTTCATTCATGCCAAATGAGAGAGAAAAATGTAGTTTATATACTTGCCAATTAGGGTTAAAAGACTGATTTTCCTGACCTTAGACCGACCAGGAAAGTTAATTTCCAATTTGCAAACAAAAAGACCCGAGACCTCATAGGAGACCGGGCCCAAAATAGGCCCAGGGACCAGGGCGCTGGGCACCATGGTCCTGGGGGACCAGGGCACTGAGCGCCTTGGTCCTGAGGGACTAGGGCACTGGGCACTCTGGTCCCACCTCCCGAGACAGCGGGGTGCAAGGAGGTTCAGGCCAGGGTGCTTGAAAAATGCAGTTTTTAGTGTCGTGAGCAAGTTTCGGGGTCTCCATTCAGGTTGTGTGTTGCGTCGCCATCGTGAAGACCGAAATGCAGTCGAAATTGCAAGTGTCACAATTTTAGGATGCTACATTTAGCCCCCACTTTAGCAGGAGTATGTATGCTCATACTTCCGGTAAAGTACAAGGAAACATCATTGAAAGACTTTCACCACGTCAAGGAGGCAAGACACACCAAGCCCCCAGTGGACTAAGGATCTTACGACTTCGATTGACAAAGTAAAAGGGAAGATCACGAGGGAGAACCATGACTGTCAGTAGTAAGGTTCCCTCACTATGAGTCATGCAAGAGAAATACCGAAAATTTTCAAGGCAAAGCTAAGTTCGCCAAGAAATTTTCAAGTATCTTGAAGGGATAGATAGGGTGTATGCCCCCCTACATTAAAGCGATCGCACACACCTCAACGGGGGTGATTGTTTTAATGTAGTGATACACATAAGAAATGAGAAAGGCAAGGAGCATGTTAACGCAAAGATTTAGCCCCCAAGTGTGAGATAAACCCAAGGATAATAGGCACAAAACACAAAGCACGAGGTGACTTCGCTTTCCTCGGGGTCAGTATGCTGTATGATAAGTCATGTATATATATCATATGTATGTATGCATAATTGTTCTTCATTCCCCAATCAAGGAAGGTCACCTAGAAGAAGGGAACACATGTGTCTTTTGAGTCAACATGAGAGAGACCAAAAGAGATCTCAATGCTTTGCATCGTCCTCAAGTAGACAACACTAAGGACAACAAATAGAAGAATGAGAATAACATATAGAAGAAGTAACAAAAGAGAGGGGGAGAGAATCTGCTATGCTAATGTAACTAGTCTAGCACGTCATCTACCCCCCGATCTTGCTGATCAATGTTTCGGGAAGGCAGGGAACACGCTAGAGGAGGAACATCCAACACAGCAGATGGAGATATCACAAGATCCAAACAAGGGCTATGTTCATGTTCCAAGCCATGTTGTTCTTGTCTAGGAGCTAGGATAAGTGCTTTAGAAAATTCGTTAGATAAATGGTTATCAACATCAACATATTCATATTCACTATCAGAAGCAAGAGGAGTAACATGTTCATCATGAATAACATTTTCATCAAGATCATCATCAAGATTTATAAAAATAGGATCTTTAACTCGCACAGGATCAAGACCATCATGCATCTTATGTTTAGGAGATTTAGGCTTAATTTCCGGCTGAGGAGAAAATGGAATAATGCTTGTTGAAGGTGTTTTTGGAGATTGTAAAGTTTGAGAAGCAGCTGCTTGAGCCCTAAGACGACGCTTTCGTCGGCGTTCACGTGCAAAACGATTACGTCTAGTCTTAGTAGGAAGTGGAGAAGATTGAGGAGGAGGAATGTTCTCATCCTTATCACTTGGGTGTTTAGGTTGTGGTCTCTTAGGCTGGATAATAGGAGAAGAGGAAGGTCTCTTCTCTCTATAAAAGGAAGGAGGAGGAACTGCTCCATATAAAGGAGGAATTTTTGGTTTAGGAAGGAGACCAAGTCCATCATGACGAGGAGGTATAGGTCTACTTTTAGAAGGTTTATTAGGCATAGACATAGTCACATCCATAGGGATGGGTTGGGAATCTTCTTGAGGAAAGACATTAGTTTTATCTTTCAAAGGAAGAACTTCCTTCTCAAGAATGATAGGAATATCAAGTGTAGGTGTTCTAGGTTCACTTAGAGATAGGATCATATCTGTTTTCCACTTTTGATAAGATTTGAAAAGATGATCACTTCGTGGAGGAAGGGATTGGAATTGTCTAGGCCAAAAGTAATCAATAGGAACACTAGAAGTTCTTTCAGCTGGTTTAAAGAGACTATGATTGACAGTAACAACTTCACCATTATGGGGAAATTTCAAGCATTTATGTATAGGAGAAGCTATAGCTTTCATGGAAGATAGCCAAGGATAGCCAAGCTTCACACGAAATTGTTCGGATGAAGGAATAATAGCAAAGTTCACATCAAGAGATTTGTTATGGACCTCAATAGGTAATGTAATAGAACCAATTGCAGGAGAAGAAAATGCATCAAATAATTTCACAATCACATCTATTTTGTCATAGATCACTTGATTCAATTGCAAAGTAAAAAGAAATTCTTCAGTAATAACATTAACCATGCACGAAGGATCAATAAGCACTCCACGGCAAGGTGTATTCTTGACTTTTGCAACTATGTATAAAGGACCATCAGGTGCTCTAATGGTTTCACTAGAATCAAATGTGATGGAAGGTTCTTTAGGGTTTTCTTGCTGCTCTACAAAGTTAATCACATTCGGAGTCATAGACACAAGACCATCAGATGAGAGAGAGGAATCATTAGCCTCAATTGCATTAGAGGTATGAGAAGGTAATGGATCAGTAAAAATTTGAAGATTTTGGTTAGGAGGAGCTTCAGATGTATTGCCTTTATCATTCACTCCAGAAACAGAGATAGTATTATTATCAATCAAATCTTGAATTTTACCCTTTAAAGAAAAACATTTTTCAGTATCATGCCCAGGCTGACGATGAAAGTGACAAAAAGCTTTGTTATCAAAATAAGGTGAAGTAATCTTTGCAGGATCAATTTGTCTTATAGGAGGAAGAGTAAGCACATTTTGTTCCAATAACTTATTCATAATACTATGCAATGATTCATTCAAAGGAGTATACTTTCTTTCTTTCTTGAAAAATTTAGAAATAGGAGGCACACCTGATGTTGCATTCACATTGTTGTTGATGATGTTTTCATTGAATTTGATGGAATCTCTGTTCGGTTTAAACTTCCCAAATGGTTGTTGACTGCTATCACCCTTATCACTCGGAGCCATAGGATGTGATTGTTCCATTTGACTCACAGTCAGTTGATAATTGTGAAGAGTGGCACACAACTGTTGGAAAGAAGTAAACTCATAAAATAGAAGTTTGTCTCGAATATCTTTTTGCAAATTAGAAATAAAGATTCTTTGAATATCATTGTCAGACACTGGAAAAGAAATTTGAGCATACAAATGCTTATATCTACCAATGAAATCAGTCACTTTTTCTTTAACACCTTGTTTATAATGCATTAAATCAATCAAAGTAACTTTAGGACTTATATTGTTTTGAAATTGTTGAATGAAAGCATTTGCAAGTTGTTCAAAAGAAGTAATAGAATAAGAAGGCAACGAGCAATACCATTGTAGGGCTTTGTCTCTTAATGTTCTAGTAAACAATTTTGCAAGCAACCTTGGGTCATAAGCAAAATCAGTACAAATTGTTTGAAAAGTCTTAACATGTGTTAGAGGATCTCCTTTGCCATTATAAAGCTCCAAATGCGGGATTTCAACATGTTTAGGGGGAATAGCTTGAACAATGTCAAGAGAAAGTGGGCTCGCAACATCAAATGTGGGCACACTAAACTTAGATTGATTCATAGAGGCAATTTGTTGCTATAAAGAAGAGACAGTCTGTGCAAGATTGTTAATGGTCGCTTCAGTCGAAGAATTCATATTAGGTGTGTTAGATTGAGATGGAGGTGTTATGTTATTGAAAGAAGGTAAAGAGTAAGGTGGTGGGACTCTATGATAATTAGTCATAGGAGATGATTGGACAGGAGGAACACTACAAGGAAGAATGGAATGGTTGAATGAATTGCCCCCTTGCGTCATGTTCATTTGTGAAGATATAATAGGAACACTCATTGAAGGAATGAATGAAGAAGTCGGATTGAATGAAGGAAGAGGATTAATTGAAGAAGAGGGATTGCCCCCATGACTAGTGATCACAGGGGGAATGTCTTGTATAGAAGTAGCCATTATGTTTGATGTAAAGGTAGGTATGCTAGCAATGGAAGTTGTCAAAGGAATAGAATGATTGACTTGTGTGGGAGGTTGTGTATAACCTAAGGATTCAGCACAACTCTTCATAGGCATCACATTCAAATTCACAATGTGTGAAATACCACGCAAAATATCAATTCCATTCTTATCACTTTGAAGCATATGTTTTAGACCCTCAATTAAAGGAAGAGCTTGACTATCGGGATACTCATGAGACATCCATTGGTGAAAATCGTCAAATTGGTTATCCAATTTCGAAAGTTGTTCTACAGAAACCTCATGGAGAGCTTCTTCATCATTAGGAGGATTAGAGGAATTACCCATGTCCTTGTTAAAAAGGCTATTCAAATTAGGTTCCATCTCCTCGGTAATTAAACCTCGGAAAGACTTAATTCTACGGCTTCTTCTAACGGGAATAGTGTAAGTGGGGCTTATTGTTGTAAAACTCATGCACTAGAAAGAGAGAGAAGATTTTGAATTTAGAGGTAGCAATTTTCAGTAAAATCAGCCAATCTTCTGGATTTAAGCTGTTAAATGCAATCACGACAGTCTCCCGAAATTTCGAAAAAAATGTCCGGGACCGTGGCGCTCGGAGTGCAACACGGTCCTTGCAAATTTTTTCAAAATTTGCAGGGATGAAAGGTATGATGATTTTAGAGCTAATCTGAAAAAATTGAGTGATTTTACGATCTGTAGATAGGCCAAATTAAAGTTGCAAATTCAAAATTGAACCCTATCAAGATTGTCGAAAAATGCAAAATTTTGAATTTTGAAAAAGAGAGGGAAACTGAAATTTTGAATTTTATGATTTTAGAGGGAATGTCAAAAGCAATGCAAATTTTGAAATTCAAAAGTTGACTCAATTTCATGCAAAATTCAATTTTGAAAGCGGAAATCAAAGTTGTTGTAATTAAGCATTTAATTTCAAAAGTTACAAATTGCAAGAATTTGAATAAAGCACTGAAATTTCGAATGAATGCAAACACACTTTTCAGATTTAGGACAGTAAGAACACAATTTTGACACAAAATTTCAATTTTGATGATTTTTGAATGATTAGAAGCCCTAAACCAAGCAATCACAAGACCAACTTTGACTGTAATTTTGAAAGTTTTATAATTGACAAAATCAGCCAAAATTCTGGATTTTAGCAGGAAAATACAGTAAGATGTCGCTCCCGAAATTTTGGAAAAAATGTCGGGGACGATGGCGCTCGGAGTGCACACGGTCCTCGCAACTTTTTTCCAAATTTTCAGGGATGAAAGATATTGTGATTTTATTGCGGAATCCAAAGTTACAGCTGATTTGGAGATGTTTTGATCAGTGAAATTGTCGGACAAAGGTTGAATCAAGAGGGTTTCAAAAATTAGGGTTTTGACACTTAACCACTTAATTTTCAAAATTAAAGCATAGATATGAATTGATAATTTGTAATAGAAGGGCAGATCTGAAACAAGCATTAACAATTAAATATTTCACAAGTTCAATTACTAAAAAGAAATTTTAGGGTTTTTATGCAATCACCTCTAAAATTTTGCAAAAGATCAAACATGGAAATGTAATCAAGGAATCCAATTTTCAGATCTAATCATGAATAATCAGAAAGGATGTTCACGTCAAGTTCACCAAAATGTAAAGCGGAAAAATCGCAATCGAACCCTAGTTGCATTCCCCTCTTCCAACTCCGAGGAGAGAGAAGGGAGGTTCGCTAGGGTTGATAGTTTTCACTTAAAGGAGAGACTTTACATTCAAAAGAGGGGTTGAAACTCACAAGATCCAATCCCACACAATGCAAGATTGGATGCTAAATGAGTTTCAAGGGTTAAGAAAGCAAGGCTACCCTCTTTTGTAAAGAATGTGCATAGAGGAATTAAGCTAGGAATGCATAGAAAGTGATAAAGATTCGCTTATAAACTGAGATAGGGATATAGGATGAAGCTGCGGACCTGGAATTAGTAGTAAAATGTCGATACGGCACTGTCCTGCAAATTTGAGCAAAAGTTGTTGGGACGATGGCGCCCGACGCCATGGTCCTCCGAAAAATCCGTGAAACGAAGGGGGATCTGTTCGTCTCTGCACAAGGATTCCAGATCTTCAATTTCAGCCGCGTACTTGCAACCTACACACAGAAAAGTGAAGACGATTGGGGGGTTAGGGATTAGGGGTTTGCCTTTAGGTCAAACCCCGGTTTTGGAATTAACCAAGAAATGAGAAATGCTGTAAATGTAAATGTCTGTAATGTAAAACAAGTACTAATACCTTGTTGTAAGGATGTTTGTATCCTTATGTGCGAAGGTATAGATGTTGTTGTTTGTTTTATGTTGTATGTTGTAGCATGTAGTATGTGATCTCCTCTTCAATGGTTGAATCCTTGACTTGAATGCAACACTTAGCCTTGAATGGAGACTTGGAATGAATGCTTGAATGCTTGAATGCTTGAGTATAGTTTCCACGCTTGTACACATATCCTCTTCATTCATGCCAAATGAGAGAGAAAAATGTAGTTTATATACTTGCCAATTAGGGTTAAAAGACTGATTTTCCCGACCTTAGGCCGACCAGGAAAGTTAATTTCCAATTTGCAAACAAAAAGACCCGAGACCTCATAGGAGACCGGGCCCAAAATAGGCCGAGGGATCAGGGCGCTAGGCGCCATGGTCCTGGGGGACCAGGGCACTGGGCGCTCTGGTCCCACCTCCCGGGACAGCGGGGTGCAAGGAGGTTCAGGCCAGGGTGCTTGAAAAATGCAGTTTTTAGTGTCGTGAGCAAGTTTCGGGGTCTCCATTCAGGTTGCTTGTTGCATCGCCATCGTGAAGACCGAAATGCAGTCGAAATTGCAAGTGTCACAATTTTAGGACACTACAAATGTCATCAACAAATTTTTTTGCAATTAGATGTTTTCCTTTTTCTCTGGTCTTTAGATACAAGTTACTATTATCACTGGTTCTCATGAACTGTATGCTTAGCAAATATGAGTGCAGCCTCTCATACCAAGCTCTTGGTGCTTGTTGTAGCTCATATAGAGCCTTCTTCAGCCTACATACCATATCTCTTCCATCTTGTGATATAAACCCTTCTGGTTGCTCTATGTACACTTCTTCCTCTAAAACATTGTTCAAGAATATCGATTTGACATCCATTTGGTAAAATTTGAACTTCTTGTAAGCAGCATAGACAAGCAAGATTCTGACCCCTTCCATCTTGGTCACCGGTGCAAAGGTTTCTCCATAATCCAAACCTTCTTCTTGAGCATAGCCTTTGCAAACTAACCTTGCTTTGTTTCTTACTACTTGACTGGTTTCATCCATTTTGTTTCTAAACACCCATTTGGAGCCTATCACATTTTTGTTTTCCAATCTGGGCACTAGAGTCCAAGTTTCATTTTTCTCAATCTGCTCCAATTCCTCCTCCATTGCTTTGATATAGTCTTAATATTTTAGAGCCTCCTTTGCTATTTTTGGCTTAATTTTAGAGAGAAAACAAACATTCTCTCTTCCTCTTCTTCTAGTCAATACTCTTGCATCTTTGTTGCCAATAATATTTTTAGTGGAGTGATTGTTTTTGACATACCTTGCTAGTACCAGTTCATTTCTTGGAGCTTCTTCTATCAGTTGTGCAGGTTCTACTTCACATGCTTCCTCATTTTCTGCTACAACAAGATTCTCTTTAGCAGGTTCGACTGGTACAGTGTACTCGAATCCTTGATAATCCTTTGGTTCACTCTTTCTATCCTATTTATTTTTCTCAAAGAACTCATCCACTCTGACATTGGCACTCTCCACAATCTTACCGGTCCTTTTGTTCAAACACCGATATGCTTTAGTCTTTGTGGAGTTACCTAAGAAGGTTCCTTCATCACTCTTGGGATCAAACTTTCTAGAGTATTCATCCCTCTTGATATAGCACCTGCTTCCAAATACTTTGAAATAGCTCACATTGGGTGAGTATCCACACCATAATTCATAGGGAGTTTTATTTGCCCCTTTCTTCACCTATATCGAGTTCAAGGTATACACAGTAGTGCTTACTGCTTCTCTCTAGAAGATATATGGAATATCCTCATGTATCATCAGAGTCCTCGCATAATCAATCAGAGTTCTATTTTTTCTTTCAACAACCCCATTCTGTTGAGGTGTTATGGGTGTAGATATCTGTCTCATAATCCCTTGTTCTTCATAGTAATTCATGAACTCTTGAGAGGTGAACTCTCCTCCTCTATCTGATCTTAGATATTTCAGATTCAGACTAGTTCCTCTCTCTACTTGAGCCTTGAAGACTTTAAACATGTGAAAGGCTTCAAATTTTTCTTTCAAGAATACAACCCACATCATTCTTGAGAAGTCATCTACAAACAACATGAAATATCAATCTCCATAGAAACTCTTGGTCCTCATAGGACCACACAAGTCTGTATGAACTAAGTCTAGCACATTCTTAGATGAATAAGATTTGTTGCTGAAACTAGACCCTATTAGCTTTCTTAGGTGGCATTCTTTACACATAGCATTTTTAGGTTTCATAATATCAAGCATACCTCTAGCAGACTTCATTTTACTAACTTTTGCTATGCTATCAAAGTTAACATGACACAGTCTTTTGTGCCACAACCAACTGTCTTCTACCTTTTACATTAGACAACTGCCTGCGATGGTGTCTAGGTGAAACAGATTACCTCTAGATTGTTTACCAGTAGCAATCAAACTTCTTGATTTGTCATTTATTTTACATATTCCTTCATTGAATTATAACCAGTAACCCTTTATTGTTAAGTTGTGCAACACTTAATAGACTATATTTTAGCCCTTCTACCCAATAAACATCTTCACAATTTGTTTTATCATTTAGGGCTATAGATCCCTTACCTTTTACTGCACAAGGAGCATCATTGCTGAATCTCACTGTTCCTCTATTGCAGTCCTCCATGCTGAGGAATTTGTTTTTGTCACTAGTCATGTGGTGAGTGCAACTACTATCAATTACCCAGTCTCCACACCGGTTTGAACTAGAGATTAGTGCCATATCACTTTCCTCTGTGTTATCTTCCTTTACCACTACAAATGCAATTCCATCTCCATCATATCCTTCTGATTCTTCATCGATAACTCCTTCTGCAAGATAGCACTCCTTTCTCTTGTCCTTGTAGCTTCTAAAATTATCCTTCCTATCATTGTCTAGAAATCTGGATGTAATATAACCTATTCTATTACAAGAGAAGCACTTCAAGGGAAGTTTACCTTTATACTTTCCTTTTCCTCTTGGCAGTCTTCTTTCTAATAGAGCTTCAATCTCATCTTGTTCCTATTCTTCAGATAACAGGCTATCATATTTATGAGAATGACTGGTTCTTATATTAGAACTATTTTCAGTTTCTTTTCTTTTCCTTGTAGGTGCAGATATCATGGAAGCTTTGAAGGAAGCATCAATCTTTGGTATACTGTTATCATAGTTTCTCAATTCAAAGGTAGTTAACTTACCAATCATTTAGTCAAGTGAAATACTAATTGCTCCCAAGGATCCGAGTTCCTAAATTGCAGAAACCCTTATGGCATATTGTGGTAGCAGGGTTCTCAATATTTTTCTAACCATGTCATCTTCTTCAAGCTTTCCTCCAACACTTCTGATGGAATTTACCACATCCTTTATTCTTTTACTATATTGTTCTATATTTTCTCCTTCTTGCATCCTTATCTCATCAAATTTTCCTCTCAAGCTGTCCACTTTAGCCTTTTGAACATGAGGACCTCCTCAATAAATAATCTTTAGCTTATTCCACATCTGATAGGTTGTTTTTGGATCTTGAACCTTAGCATACTCATTATTAGATAGAGTGCTAGCAATCAGATCCATAGTAGTAGTGTTGTCTTTCCTTTCTTTGATCTGATCTACAGTGCACTACACCAGTCCACTGCTCATACCCTCGGCTCTACACTCTGCTGGTCTACTTCACACACACTATGCTCTGTTAAATCATTTAGCACTTCCTCACTCTTCACTCTACACTTTGGATTGCCTCTCATAGGATTTGCACTTTGCAAATTTTACAATCAAGAATATTTTGTATGAACTCAAAACACTTTATACTCTCTCTATTGTCACCTTCAGGTGTTTCCTTAATCAATGCAATCATAGATTTTGGTAGATTTCAAATTCAAATCTTTTTGCTCTTTCTCTGTATGCCTTGCAATAATTCCACCAACTACTCATTCAAATCTACCACTGCATCTCTCAAAAATAGTGACTTTTGGGTCGAGTTCAGTCTTTTAAATGCGAACCAAAAAATCCGCAAGTAATCATTGCTTAACTGCATGATGACTAAAGTTGACTTCACCAACCTTTAGCTTGGCATAGACACAAGCTCACTGACTCACCTTTTGCCATCACAACTGTGTAACTGATCACCACTTTGAGATTTACAGTGGCAACCTATCTTCCTTCTACTTAACTAATCTATCGGTATACCACTGAGCTCTTCATTACTGGTTTATCATTTCATGTCGGTTTTCAATACTTCCATCAAGCCTCTTCTCATGTTTGCCAATGAGGTTTTGGTTTGCATACAACCTCAAGCCTTCTTGCCTAAGTCACCTTCTGTGACTTCATCATCATCAGAATGACCAACATGAAGATCTGACCTCAACACCAATCTTCTTGAATGATAGACCAGTTATCTTAGTTTGTCTTCCCTTGAGTTGGTTGAATCTTGATCATCTGTCTTTGATGATTCTTCCACGTTGTTTAAAATTCATCACCTTTTCTACTGATATACACCACTCCACTAGTCAATGTTAGTCATCAATGATAAATCTTAGCTAATATATCAATTCACTGGATTAACCAGTTTTGTCAATGCCCACACATGTAAATATTCAATTCAATATTAAGTAAACTTAAATTTTAGTATCTAGTACACTTTGAACATATTGAAATAAAATCAAATAAGTTTGAAAGATCCTTCTCACCTGATATCTCCCAGAACACTTAGTATGGTACGAAGCGATTAGATGATCCGAATGATGTACTACCCTCATTTGGTGCAAAGTGCATCCTATACCATTCAACAACATCATGTGCATGTTTTATACAAAATCCTTGATAATTCATTTGATACTTTCTTAAATCACGTTTGATTCCAGCTCCTGCACCATTATGCTCACCCTTTCCATGTACACTCTCAAAGAAACTCCAAACATGTGGTATCTTTTGGTTTTGGTGATATCTACATAGAGCATAAAATGGCCTCAATGATTTGAATTGTATTGCACATCCATCTGACCAAACAAAATGCTTTTCAATTTGTATGCCCCTTTTTTCCAAATATCCAAAAAACTTCTTAAAGCAATGTTTCACAAAATGTATGTCATTCTCTTTATCATCACTAACATAAAAGTGATATTCTTTCTTAATGACCTGTTATTCAAATGTAATTTCAATGCCATCTACATTTCTTTGTCCATGTCGATAACAAACCTAGACAATAATAGTGATCTCCTCTGAAAAGTAGTATTCTGATTGTATTTGTTTTTGATGAACAAAAGAGTAATTTTCTACAAAGTGGACAACTGATAAAATTATTCCAAGTGGGAAAGTGTCTCTAAGTGTTTGGAATTGTTGTGCTTTTAGAAAAAAAAGCATGACATATATAGGGTTCAATCAATTTGTGAAAATTAGCCATAAAGGTTCCAATAGGCATCTCCTCTTCAACATATTCTAACCTTGTGGATTCCATTTTACCATCATTTTCATGTCAATATCTTCATTTCTCAGAGATAATTTAGCCAAATAACTACAAGTTTCACATTTTTCATTTATGTAATCTATTTGATTTGTTGCATTATCATCTGATTTGTCAGATAAAATTGATACTATGAACTGACTTGGCCATTTAGGGGGAGCATTTTGAAAACCAACACTTTATTCTAGATATAATCTTTCAAAACACTTGATAGTAGAGATCAAATTAAATATGATAACGACAACAAGAAGTTTCAAAATCTTTGTTCATCTTCACATAATATGACTTTAATCTTTCAAACATTGTTTGTCCAATCTTTATGTGTGGATTTGAATTATAAAATGAAAAGTAAAATTTATGTTGCGTGGTGTCCAACCAATGTTTTGTATGTAGATCATATTCATTAGGCCCAATCCTATGTTTAATGACATCTTTACTATTTGATGATGGACGAGTATGATCATTCCAAAATGTAGTGATCAGGTTCTTATTGGCAATATTGCATTATAACAGACAATGAAAGATTGTTGGCATTTCATAAGGATATTGAGAAGGTTGTTGATGATTATGGATATAACTGATTAAAGATGTTTACTGTCTTGATATTATTATTTTTTCATTGATGTCAAGAAATTAATTTTCTAATTCAGTATGATGTTGCCATATCTTGAGAAGTATGATTTAAAAGAGTATAAAGATGTCGGTAAAAGACACAGGAAAGAATATGATGAATAAGGGGATGAATAAGGTATTCAATGGGAAACTACTACCAAGTCAGACAGTGATGAGATCATGATGTTTAGATTGTTTTAACATCATACATATGTTGTAAATTGTGAAGGTTAATACTATACTATGTTACCAAGCAAAGAAACTAGTCGGTAAACCCTAAGGTTATTGCTATTGGTTAATGAAGGCAGAATATCTACCGAGTGAAGTTTAGTATTCACCGAGTTGTAACCGAGCTATAACAGAATGCATTAAATGTTTGCATGCATTATTTAATGAAGGAAGCTGAAGAGCTAGAACTAATTAAATGATTGGTGAGCCATGGATGAAGTTTGTTAATAAATCTAAGGCAATAGAAAGTCAGCATGAAGATCTACAACGCAAATTGAACCGCAATACCCTGGCACAAGTTCCAAGACTAATATGCAAGTTCCAAGGCGGGGTAAAACATTTTCAAATCAAAAGATGCATTGAACCTGGACAAGATTGAAGATCTGATGGATATGATTGATCATGGGAAATGTGATCAAGGAGATTAAGCGGTTACCTAATTGTTTATAAATAGGAAACTATTGATAAACAATGTATGCGTGCAAGTGTATGCATAGGGATGCTACATAGTGATTACCGAGCACAGAAGCTTGAAGACCTGTTTGAATAATAGAGTATAGAAGCCCAATAGATAGACAAGATTAGTTCTAAGTCTAGATTGTATTGAACAAATAGGAATCTACTTTAGCATTTTAGATGTGAAGTTGCAGATAGATTTTATTACTATTATTTTGTGAAAGTGATAGAAAATATCTTAACCAAGTGGACTTAACAGTCTTATTTGTAAAACCCTCTAGCAAGGTGACATTCTAATCGAGTGTTTGAAATCCTTTAACAAGGTCACTTCTAACAAGGTGAAGATCCGAACAGATCTGAGGGAAATCCCTTAACCGGGTCACATCTAGCAATGTGTTTGTAATCTTTAATAGAATTTTCTTTTAACTGAGCATACTCTAGAAGAGTATATTTCTTAGTGGGTTCGAAATCCCACAGTGGTTTTTCCCTAGTTGGGTTTCCATGTTAAATTTGGTGTTATGAGGTTTATGATGTTTATATGCTTTTGAGTTTGCATGTTTGATAGTTTTGATTATATTACTGATATATATGTTACCGAGGTTGAATCTGATGTTTTTTTTGGATGATTAAGTTTGTATGATTCACCCCCCCTCTCATCTTGTTGGCTATTGGATCTGTACTTATATTAAGTATCAGGCCTATCATTTCCTAACTCCATCTTCAATCTTGTCAGAATGAGGAGCTCTACACATTATTGCCCGATTGCCTTCCTATGTACTATCATCCAAATTCAATCTCCTTTTCACATAATGTGATATTGTCTTCCTACTATATCCAATCTCAGATGAAAGTGAGGAGATTTATATTTTTGGGACATTTTTTTATTTGCAATAGATTTGAATATCACTCTTCTTGAAATGGCCTTATCCATAGATCTAGACTATTTCCCAATTGAACCCAAACCAGCCTCAACATTTTCAACAATATCTTTTTGTAAGTTATAAAATTTCCTCTTTTCCAATGTTGTATCTACACCCAACAATTTTAATGGCTCTTTTAACTCATTATTAAGAAGTTGAATTGATAATAGTTGGGCCTTTTCAAGTGTATCAAGATTCTCAAACTCAACAATTATTTTCTTTGACTTTTTATTTAGTCTCCTCCTATTAGTATGTGTAAGTTGTTTAACATAATATCTCAATTCATCCACATCCATTTCAATTAAATGATCTAAGTTTCTGTAATTATTTTTTCTCTTTACACATTGAGGTAGATCCATATTCTCATTCATACTAGTAGAAGGAAGCAATTTTTACCCTTCTCCAACTTCCATTGCTTCACATTGGGCTGCCCATTGTCCAACATTTACTTAAGCTTCTTGGTGTTGAGAACAATCTACACACAAAAGAAAATAAAAAACATTTTAATCTAGATAGCATAAATTTAATTATATAATGACTTAAAATCTAGGGAGAAAGAAAGATGGAAGTTAAAAATCTGTAATTACCCAAGTTAAGAAGTCTAATTATATGAGAGAGAGATATATATAGAGAATTAAAGATGTGATGCATGCATACTGGTTTGAGCTTGGGTTGACCTTTCTCCAACTTCTATAGCTTGAGCTTCTACTTGAGCTTGTGCTTGACCTATAAAGAGAGTATGAGAGAAAGAGATAGAGAGACTAAACATATATAATCACCTATGAAGACTAAAATGATCGAAAGAGAGAGAAAGGTCCTAAAAATCTTTAATTACCCTTAAGAAGACTAAAAGGAGAGAGATAGGGAGAAAATGTGCATACTTGTTTGACCTTGGCTTGACCCTTCTCCAACTTCTATATCTTGAGCTTCTACTCAATCTTGTGCTTGACCTACAAAGAGAGTATGAGAGAAAGAGTCTTTTAATAAACTTTAAGAAGACTAAAAGGAGATAGAGAGAGAGAGAGTGAGAGAGAGAGAGACTAAAAGTACTAAGGTGATTAGGAGAGAGAGAGAGAGAGAGAGAGAGAGAGAGAGAGAGAGAGAGAGAGAGAGAGAGAGAGAGAGAGAGAGAGAGAGAGAGATCTAGTCTTAAGTAAGGGGATTGATCCTAAAATTATTTAATCACTATAAAGACTTTAATAAAAGGGGGGGGAGAGAGAGAAATAGATCCTAGAAGTCTTTAATAGCCAAAGTTAAGAAGACTAAAATGAGAGAGAGAGAGAGCGAAAGAGAGAGATTAAAAGTGCTAAGGTGATTCGGGAGAGAGAGAAAGATCCTAAAATTATTTAATCACATAAGACTTGAAAAAAAGGAGGGAGAGAGAAAGAGAGAGTGTGTGTCTTAAGGGGAGAGATTATTTAAGTACAAAGGTTATTAGGGAGAGAAAGAGAGAAAGATCCTAAAATTATTTAATCACATAAGACTTGAAAAAAAGGAGAGAGAGAGAGAGAGAGAGAGAGAGAGAGAGAGAGAGAGAGAGAGAGAGAGAGAGAGAGAGAGAGAGAGAGATTATTTAAACTTAATAAGGTGATTACCTTAGGGAGAGAAAGAGAGAAAGATCTTAAAATTATTTAATCACAATGTAACACTTGAATAAAAGAGGAGAGAGAGAGAGTCTTAAGGGGAGAGACTATAAACTACTTGTTCACCTAAGAAGACTAAAGAGAGAGAGATAGAGAGAGAGAGCCTTAAGGAGATATATTATTTAAGTACTAAAGTGATTAGGGGGGAGGAGAGAGAGAGAGAGAGATCCTAAAATTCTTTAATCAAGTGAATAAAAGGGGAGAGATAGAGAGAGAAATAAAATTTTAAATTACCTAAGACTTGACTATAGATAGATTGAGAGAGAGACATATAGAGAGAGCTTGATCTAGTCTTAAGTAAGGTGATAGATCCTAAAATTATTTAATCACTATGAAGACTTGAATAGAAGGGGAGAGAGAGAGAGAGAGATCTAGTCTTAAGTAAGTAAATAGATCCTAAAATTCTTTAATCACTATGAAGACTTGAATCTAGAAGGGAGAGAGAGAGAGAGAGAGAAAGAGAGATTAAAAGTGCTACTTAAGGTGATTAGGGAGAGAGAGAGATCTAGGACCTTAAGTAAGGAGATAGATCCTAAAATTCTTTAATCACTATGAAGACTTGAATAAAAGGGGGGAGAGAGAGATAAACATATCCTAGAAGTCTTTAACAACCTTTACGAAGACTAAAATGAGAGATATAGAGATAGAGAGAGAGAGTGCTAAGGTGATTATTTAAGTACATGTGAAATGTTTTTGCATACGTGGTCATGTTATTAAGTCATAATAAGATCTATTATGTCATAATAGGTTCTAAATATGTCATATTTAAGATAGGTATTATCGCATTTAATAGGTCCTAATATCACATAATAGGTAGGTAGTATCACATAATATAGGTTTTAAGGGGACTCAAGTATAATGTGAAATATTTTTGCATACACTTGAAAACAAAGAAGACACAATGTTTGTTTGTTTGAAAGTGTTTTATTGTTTTGATCATGCAAGCACAAATCCTAGGGCTGGATGGGACAATAGTTGTTGAATCTCACTTGGGGGGTCACCCTGAGCTACACAATTCAGAGTGGATACTTAGGTGCTTGACCCCATTGGCTCCCCTCCATGACACTCACTTCTTTGGGGCAGACAAGCACCAGTCCCCATAAAAACTCCTCATGGCTAACTTTGTATCTCTACTAAGAACCGAAGGAATGTGAACCGCTTCAAAGGTCTGACCTCCTGCTCCAACAACTAGAAGGTTTTTGGCTTCTAACACAAAAGGTTTCTAGTAAGGGCATCCGTTCAAGTGGGCATAGATCCGACAAGTTAACATCGCTATGCCATTCCAACATCCATTTCTTGTAACTTTCATTACAATCACTTTTATTTATAGTGGTTTGGAAGAGCTTCGCTTTAGCTTGTTACCACTTTGGGTCGTTCCCTCTCACCGAGCCTTAAGGGCTACTCAGGAGGCAGGCCCCTTTCTAAGGATAAAATAAAAAGAGCCTATTGCTCAAGACACAAAAGACAAGTTTGTTAAATTTAGAGCACCAATTGAAGTGTTTGCTAAACTATAAAGACACATGGTATCAAAATCTAAATTAAATTATATATTTATGGACTATCTAAATTAAATTATAAATGGAAAAGAGAGGGGTCCTAAAGATCTAGATTTTAAATTAAAACCACATCTAAGATGATTAGGGAGAGAAAGAGAGAAAGATCCTAAAATTCTTTAATCACATAAGACTTGAATAAAAGGGGAGAAGAGAGAGAGAGAGAGAGAGAGAGAGAGAGAGAGAGAGAGAGAGAGAGAGTCTTAAGTAAGGGGATCTATACTAGGAAACAACTAAAGAGTACATAGGAGAGTGAGAGAGAGAGAGATCCTAAAATATCTTTAATCACATAAGACTTGAATAAAAGGGGGGAGAGAGATAGAGATCCTTTAACAAGTTTTGAGAAGACTAAAAGGAGAGAGAGGGGGGATAGAGAGATTTAATCAATTAAGAAGAATAAATGGATCTAGAGAGAGAGAGTCTTAAGGGGAGGGACTAAAACAATTTAATATTTAATAATCTAAAAAGACTAAAGAGAGAGAAAAAGAGAGTCTTAAAGGGAGAGAGATACTAAAAATATTTAATAATCACCTAAGAAAACTAAAAGGGAGGGAGAGAGAGAGAGAAAGAGAGATAAAGTACTTTTTTTTTAATTTCATTAATTTAAGTGGGTTGGTGAATTATAAATTGTAAAGATGCACACCTCTTTTCTTCATATGATATCTTGCCAATTCTCGTTCATGACGTTTTTGTTCCATTTCCAGTGAATACTTTCGCGCAACCTTATTTACCCTTGTCCTTTTATTTCCCATCCCCTTTCTTTCAAAAATGCTTTTTTAAAATTCCACAATAAGAAGATTCACTTTAAAATGCCTTCGTTATGAAAAATGTGAATTAATATTTGAATTTGATATGTTAAAAATGAAAAAAAAGCATCTATATTTAGATGAGATTGTTCATAACAAAAGAAAAATTAATATTGGCCACGTTCGATAGAAAGTGGTCATTATAACAAACTTTGTGCCGGGGGGGTTTCGATAGAAGGGGGGTTCGATCAAACCCCCTTTGATAGAACATATGTTCTATCTAACGTACTTGGTTTTGGACCCCCCCAAAGCCTCTCATGGTTTCTACAATTTTTCATCCTTCAAAGCTCAAATTGGGGGCTCAAATGGACATATTTTGACAAACCCAAATACATAATAGTATTACTTCAAGAAATATTTCTAATGACTATTATTTTAATATATAGAGAGTTTATTATGATTTTTTTTTTTAGATTAACTAAACATAGGTTTCATAACCGAACATCAACTTTCAAGGTCAACGGTTATGGAAAAATAGTAAACAAGTGAAATTTTTTTTTGAAAAATATCTATGCACTAGGTATTGAAGTCCTCTTTCCAACAAAAATAAATAAATTGCATTTAGATACATACGCAACAAATTATGATCAACCAAATGAGCATATGTCAAAATTATAGTTAACTCGACTTCAAAAGTTAATAAAATATGAAATATTGAAGATAATATTATGAAACTAATTGGAAACATTAGATATGGATGTCACAAAAGTAAATTCAAAAGAATCACATTCATATATATTTTAGAAAAAAAGTTATGCCATACCAAATGAGTATCACTATTTAAAAATGTTATTTTTTTGGAAAAAACTAGTTTTCGAGGGAGATAGAAAAATAAATAAAAAATTGATTCAAAAAAATATATTTAGAATCTACACACAAAATTTCACAAATCACTAGTTCAAATCATGTGCAAATTCCTTATGGTTTAACAGTAATAAGTGTCTGAATGTGAGGTTTTTTCTGAAAATGAAAATTGAAGTGTCAAAGTTGGAAAAAAAGTGTAACCCACTATTGTGGGTTCACCCAATCAACAATGTCATAAATCCAAGCTAGAGAGGGAATACTCTTCAAGAAAGGATAAGATATTTAAAAAAGAGATATCTTGGAACAAGTGTAAAGGAGATCCTTGGAGGAGAAGAGATAATTATTCAAAAGACATATACCTCCAAGAGGAGTTTCTTGAACAAATATAGCATCTTCTACCAAAAGAAGGGAAGGAGAACAAGAATGCATACCTTCCCCCTATTGTTAGGTGAAAGAGATTCTTGATGAAGGATGACATACTTTTGAACCAATGTGAGGGGGTAAGTTTATGATAGGCATACATCACCAAGTGAAAAAGAGGTTGTAGCCAAGGACTTACACCTCTTGCATAAGAGAGAGTCCTTGAGAAACTAACAATTTCACACAAGGAAATGACACCAAATCATGAAACAAACATCACTCAACAAATGAAAAGTAGATCCTTAGAGAGGGAGAGGGAAAGATATAATTATCCCCCAAGTGTAACCCGACAATAAGAATAATCACACAACTTCGAAAGAGAGATTATTCATAAGTTAGGTACTATTTCAAACAAAGAATATGGCCAAACAAGGGACACACATGTACTCGTGTGAAGGATAATTCTATGCAAGAAAGGGCATCACATTATGAAAATACAACTCAAAAGAAGAGGCAATCTTCAAATAGAAAGAGAGAGAAGAAGGATCACACACTTCTCCATGGGGAGTATTCATAAGAGACCTACTGTTTCAAACAAAGAATAGGTCCTAACCAAGGAACAAAAATGTGCTCACATGAAGAATAATTCCATGCAATAAAGGACATCAAGTTATGAACAATGCAATCCATAAAGAAAATAGTGAAACCTTAGAAAGAAGAAAGATAATATTCTTTCTCCCCAAGCATAGAGACAATAATAAATAAACTATTATGTTTCTCACTAAGTATGATTGAACCTGAAATTGTACCACAATGAATGATAATGAGCCCCCAATAGGTAGGCTAATAATGTCATATAGTGAGGATTAACATACTAGGAACTTGAATGCTATTTGATATGATCATGAGAAATATGCCATTCATTGTCAGATGTTATTTTTATGACACCTATATCAATATAATGTTGTATTTTTATTTTCAAAGCTTGAAACTCATTAGTAGAATGGCCATGAATTTGATGATACTTGCAAAAACAAGAATTTTCAAGATGTTGTCTATGTTTTCTTCGTCTTTTAGGCCAAACAAGAGAGATTAAATTGGTGTGAATAAGATCAGACAAAGCATTATTTTGTTGTAATACCATATTAGAATGAGAAGGTGTGGATTTACTAGACAATGGAGGATGGGATGTTGAAAAAGCAAGAGGTTGGAAACCTAGCTTTTCATTAGAAAAGTGCCATTTCTCATGACTTTCAAGACTTTGTTGCACACATCCTAGAACTTGTCCATTGTATTCATGTGTAGGATCAAGAGATGGTTTACTCTTAGGTGAATTTGGATTGAAGTTTAAAGAGGCCCAATCAATTTCTAGACATGTGTTAGGATACGAATTTTGATTATCAAATTCAGGCATCTTAGATTTTTTAGAAAAGGAAGGTGTGAAATATAAGGATCCCCCATCATCCTCTAAGAGTTCTTCTTTATGAACTTCTTTTGTAGGAGATAATGTACTTATTTGAAGTGGAGAGAGGATTGTAGGGACTAAAAAAGCATATTGTGCTTTAGTTCATATGTTTTCATCAATTTCCAAAGAAAACACTTCATTATTATATGTGTAAGGCACTGCATGATAATCAAGAACAATTTTTGCTTTTCCAACAATATGAATGGAATATATTTGATCTTTGTTAAGCTCTTAATTTTTGGGAGAGAGAGCATTGAAAATATTATAATGATGGGAAATAGTATCATCCTCTTTCTGTATGATATCTTTGTGATTAAGACAAACATTAGGGAAAGGACTATCATATGTAATTAATGCTTCATCTCTACTGGGGAAGGTTATTGAAAGAAGGTATAATGTGACTAAGAAAGGTAGCTATAATACCTTCCTTTATCAATAAAAGATCCACACTAGGGAGGTATGCTCTAGGAGAAGCATCAACATTACTCTTCAAAGATTCATCCTTGAGAGGGAGATCCTTGAAATAAATGTTAACAATCTCTTTTTGAACTAGGTTATCCTCATGAGTAGAGGCAATTTGGAGAGGAGAAGTGTTATTAAGATATTGGTCAATCATATCACCCTCTTTTACCAAAATATCATTTTCATTCACCAAGGTACTCTCATTGTGGAGAAACAAATTAAGAGAATAATCAACATCATCATGATAACTCAATGATGAACGGATAGTACCAAACCGGTACTGAGAGGGGGGGTGAATCAATATAGACAAAAACACAATCCTAAACTGGTTTGTCAGCAGACACTATGCTTGGGTAGACAAACAGTAACACCGGTCTTGAACAGAGTACAACTGGCAAAACCGAAAGTAACTAAGACAAGAATAAACCGGATGACACTTATCTTCTCATACAATCTAATACTTCATTTTCATTTCACCCTAGTGTATGAATAGGTAGTCTACCATCAAAGATATATATATATATATATATATAGCTAGATCAACATGATTTCACCGCTTGACAGAAAACAACATATCATCACATGAAAAAGACATCACATATGACACATATTTTTCATGTGGAAACCCAACTGGGAAAAACCACGGTGGGGATGAATACTCACAAGCTTGTTTTTGAACTCTTTATAAGTCCACTCTGTTAGGAGCCTTTTCTAGTTAAAGACTGATACAATAGGTTCTGTTAGGACCCGATCCCGTTAGGGATCACCCAGTTAAGGGATGGATAGAATACCCAATTAAGGGTTAAACCCTATTAGATGTTACCTTGTTAGAGGATTTCAAGAACTCAATGGTTTTGAGTCACCCTGTTAAAGGATTTACAAGAAGCCAGTTAAAGCTACCCTGTTAAGGGATTTCCCAATTGTTGAAGTGGTTAGAGATCAATAAGTATTACAATGATTTGGTAGTAGCACTCAATGCCAATGCAGATCTGCTTTAGCTCCTCTTCACCTTCTGCACTTACACTCTGTAGGTATCACTTCTCTCTTCTGGTCTGGCAAGAATTACGTATCTCTTCTCTTGGATACACACACACAAATTTTGCCAACAACCTCAGAAAGAAACACAACATCAACCTTATAGGAAACAGGTAGGTCGGTAGCTTAAACCCTAAACCCTAAACCTGTTAGGTTAAGAAATTCAAACGGTTCAATCCTGACTGTTGAGCACATTGCATTAAATGCAATAGTCTTGAACCAATCTCAAGACGTTCTCCATCATTCATTTTCCACCAATTTTATGGCGGCTGATAACCCATCACACATTATCACCATTTACAGACTTCATGCATTCTTGAGGTAGATAGGGATAATCTCCTTCGTGCAAGATCCTTCATGCGCACAAAGATGACATGGCAACATGATCTATTCTTCGTTACAATACTAACTCATCACACAAAGTCACCGATTGAGTCACACAAGCTTGAGACACTTCAACTAGAAACCCTAAAGTTGAGACTACCAACTAGTAGTCATACAGAGCTTCCATGTGCTAATTCCCTTAACCACATGCCAGTTCACCTTAAGCAAACACACCACTTCACTTTGGCACAAACACCAGTTCACAGTGTTATACCAGTTCTTGGTAACATACCGGTTCTCACATATATCGGTTCTCTCCTCTTCAGCATATTGACATCAATGACAACATACAATGTCATCATGTATTCATACTGGTTCACATAATGCCAACAATCTCCCCCTTTGGCATTGATGGCAATATACAAAGATATCTCTCCGCTTCTCTTCTTCTCCCCCTTTGACAACAATGCCAAAGTGGAGGCACAAGCTTCCCTGTTCCATTATGTTGCTCCCCCTAAGGAGTAGCATCCTTCAACACATCAATCCAAAAAAAATCTGACTATGCAATACCTGACTAATGTGAAGCATATACCTTTAGTTTACTTCTTGAAGGGGCAGCACCCCTAAGTCACCTCTTAAGTACATAAATGTAGCCTTTGGGAAAGGCTTGGTGAATATGTCTGCTAACTGCTCCTTACTGGAAACATGTTCCAGTGTAATCTCTTTGTTTTGAACCTTTTCCCTCAAGAAATGATACTTAAGCTCAAAGTGCTTGGTTCTAGAATGCAAAACCGGATTCTTGGAGATGTTAATTGCACTAGTATTGTCAAAAAATATACTTACCGGTTCAGATACAGGAACTTTGAAGCCATTTAATACACTCTTCATCCAAATTGTCTGAGTGCAATTCATGAAAGCTGCAACATACTCGGCTTCCACTGTAGACTGAGAGATACAACTTTGCTTCTTACTCATCCATGAGACTAGTCTACCACCGAGAAAGAATGCACCACCAGTTGTGCTCTTCTAGTCATCTACATTACCAGCCCAATCAGCATCTGTGAGCACTTTCAGGTTAAAGTCATTATTATATGGATACCATAACTCATAGTCAATAGTTCCCTTCATATATTTGAGAATCTACTTGACTGCTACCAAGTGGGATTCTTGTGTACTTTTTTAGAACCTTACAGTAATGCCAACTACATGCACAATATCTGGTCTGCTATGCACTACATAATGCAACTTACCAATCATTGATCGATATTCCTTCTCATCAACCAATGCTGAGTCATCCTCTTTGGATAGTTTACAACCGGTCACCATTGGTGTACCAACCGGTTTTCTATATTCCATGCCAAAGGTATTCAATAGCTCTTTGACATACTTGGACTGAGTGATAAAGATTCCATCTTTCATCTGCTGGATCTACAATCCAATTAAGAACTTAATCTCCCCTATGAGTGACATCTCAAACTCTTTCTTCATCTCATCTGCAAACTCATGACTCATCTTGTCATCTCCACCAAAGGTAATGTCATCAACAAATACCTCATAGATTAGGATCTGATCTCCCTCAGACTTCAAGTAGATATTGCTATCTTCACTTGTTCTCTCAAATCCAATCTTCACAAGATGGGAGTGCAGGCATTCATACCATGCTCTAGGTGCCTGCTTTAGACCATATAAGGCTTTATGTAGCCTACAGACTATGTCACTATCTTCAGATAGGGAAAACCCATCTGGTTGCTCTATATACACTTCCTCTTCAAGTACACCATTTAGGAATGCATATTTTACATCCATTTGATATACTTTGAATCCTTTAAAAGCTACATATGCAAGAAGCATACAAACTCCTTCCAATATGGCTATAGGAGCAAAGGTTTCTCCATAGTCTTCTCCTTCTTCTTGGGCATATCCTTTGCAAACTAGTTTGGCTTTGTTTCTAATCACTGTGCCATCCTCATTCAGCTTATTTCTGAAAACCCATTTGGTACCAATGATATTTTTATGCTACGGTCTGGGTACCAAAGGCCATGCACCATTTTTCTCTATCTGGTCAAGTTCCTCTTCTATTGCCTAGATCTAGTTTTCATCTTTATGTGCCTCTTTGAATGATTTAGGCTCAAATTCAGAGATCATACATGAGTTTTCTCTGATCTTCCTTCTTGTAATAATTCCTGCATCCTTATCTCCTATGATCTACTTAGGATCATGATTCAACTTGACATATCGAGGAATGGTCTTGATATATTCCTCTTGCTTTTCTTCTTCATCCTCATCTCCATCAGTATCAGCATCTACATCTACCAGTGTAGGAACACTGTTACTAGTACTTGGTTGACTAACAACCGATTCCCAGAAGGTTACAACCGGTTCATTTACCGCTTTCTCACTACCGGTTTCCTCAGTTTTCTCAAAGGTTTCATCAACTCTTACATGGATGGTTTCCACAATTCTCTGAGTCCTATTGTTGAAACACTTGAGAGCTTTTCTCTTGGTGGAATACCCTAGGAATATTCCCTCATCACTTTTCGCATCAAATTTGCTCTGGTGTTCGCTCCTCTTGATGTAACATTTTCTACCAAATACTTTAAAGTAGCTAACCATAGGTGTCTTGCCGGTCCAATACTCATAATGAGTTTTATCCTTACCTTTCTTAATGAGTACCCGATTCATTGTGTAGATTCCAGTGTTCACCGCTTATCTCTGGAAGGTGTGAGCTACCTTTCCTTGAATCAACATAGTTCTAGCCACTTCAACCATAGTCTGGTTATTCCTCTCTCCTAGGCCATTCTACTGTGGAGTCCAGGGGGCAGACAGTTGCCTCTTGATTTCATGTTCTTCACAGTACTTGTTGAATTCATCGGAAGTGAATTCCCCTCCTTGATCAGTTCTCAGGCACTTGATCCTTTTACCACTTTCCTTCTCCACTAATGCTTTGAAAGCTTTGAACTTTACAAAAGCTTCAAACTTGTCTTTCAAGAATGTGACCCACATCATTCTTGAGTAGTCATCAGTGAGAATCATGAAGTACCTATCACCCTGCACACCTAGTTTTCATAGGACCACACAAATCAGTATGCACAAGATCAAGCAATCTGTCAGCAGTGAAAGGTTTACCTTTAAAGGTTGAGGAAGACATTTTCCCCAATTAACACTCTTTGCACAAGGTATTATCTGGTTTGCTTAGCACCGACAACCCTCTAATTGCCTCGATCTTACTAGCCTTCACAATGTTATCAAAGTTTACATGGTAGAGTCTCCTATGCCATATCCAGCTATCATCAAATTTAGCCATAAGACATGTGCTTATATTTGCATTCAGCTAAAATAGGTTACCTTTGGTCTGCATGCTAGTGGCCACCAATTCTCCATTCTTTACTTTGATTCTGCATACTCCATTCTTGAATTCTAGAGTGAGACCACTATCATTCAACTGGGAAACACTCAGAAGGTTGTGTCTGAGACCATCAACCCAATACACATTGTCAGCACTACTCTTTCCATTCAAAGAGATGGACCCTCTGCCTTTGACCATACATGGTGCATCATTACCAAAGTGAACCACACCACCATCATACTCTTCCAAGGATAGAAACTTGCTCTAGTCACTAGTCATGTGGTGAGAACAACTACTGTCAATAATCCACTCATTGGAATTATCAAACCGGGAGACAAGAGCCTTCTTGCCTGACACATCTTCCTTGACAGCAACAAACACAATATCTACATTTTCTTCATCTTCTGATTCCTCATTTGTGACACCTTCATCAACTGCCACAAAACAGTTTCTCCAGTTTCCTCCTTTGAATTTCTTGAACCTTTCTGGTTTGTCCTTGTTGTCACCATTAGGACAGTTTATAGCTATATGTCCTATCTGGTTGCAAGAAAAGAATTTCAAAGGGAGCTTACCTCTGTATTTGTCGGTTCCTTTAGGGAGTTTCCTAGCAAGAAGAGCTTCAAATGCCATCAGAATCTCCTCATCATCCATTTCTCTACTCTATCTTGGTTCATCACTAGTGCTAGCTTCTTTTCCTTTTCTAGATGGTATAGCAGAAGCTTTAAAAGCTAATTCAGTCTTTTGAACACTGCCATCAAAACTATTTAGCTTATAGGCTGTCAACTTTGCAATGATGGAGTCTAGGGATACCTTAGTCTTGTCTATTGATCTCAACTCTTGAATAGAAGCAACCCTTATTGCATAGATAGGTAATAAGTATCTCAGGACTTTGCTTACCATAGTGGAATCTTTCATTTTGCCACATGCACTCTTGATATCTCCAACAACAGTTTTGATTCTTATTCGATACTGTTGAATGGTCTCACCTTCAACCATCCGCATGTCTTCAAACTTCCCTCTAAGGCTTTCTTTCTTAGCTTGTTTTACATGCTCATCACCACCATAGATATTTTCAAGAGTATCCCATACCTCTTTGGGATTTACCTTATCTTGGACATCAATAAACTCAATGTCAGATAAACTACTACTTAGGGCTTCAATGAGTTGCCCATTCTCCTACATCTCTCTCTTTTGGTCATTGGTGAGAGTACCGGTAGGGGAAACATAGGCATTCTCAACATAGCTTCAGTGTTGAGCACCCATGCTTCTGATGTATATCTTCATTCTGTCTTTCCATATACTGAAATTTTCTCTATTGAACTTTGGACCTTCCCTCTTCATCATTAGATTGGGATCTTTACCTCAAGCGGTTAATCTTATAACACAGAGGACCTGAAGGACGCTCTGATACCAATTGATAACTCAATGATGAATGGATAGTACCAAACTGGTACTGAGGAGGGGGGGGTGAATCAGACAGACAAAAACACAATCCTAAACCAGTTTGTCAGCAGACATTGTGCTTAGGCAGACAAACAATAACATCAGTCTTGAACAGAGTACAACCATCAAATCCCAAAGTAACTAAGACAAGAATAAACTGGTTGACACTTATCTTCTCATACAATCTAATACTTCATTTTCATTTCACCCTAGTGTATGAACAGGTAATCTACCATCAAAGATATTTATATAAATAACTAGATCAACATGATTCACCGCTTGAGAGAAAACAACATATCATCACATGAAAAAGACATCACATATGACACATATTTTTCACGTAGAAACCCAACTAGGAAAAACCAACGGTGGGGATGAATACCCACAAGCTTGTTTTTGAACTCTTTAGAAGTCTGCTATGTTAGGAGCTTTGTCCGGTTAAAGATTAATATAATAGGTTCTGTTAGGAACCGATCTTGTTAGTGATCACCGGATTAAGGGATGGCTAGAATACCCGGTTAAGGGTTAAACCCTGTTAGAGGTTACCTTGTTAGAGGATTTCAAGAACTCAATGGTTTTGAGTCACCTTGTTAAAGGATTTACAACAAGCCGGTTAAAGTTACCTTGTTAAGGGATTTCCCAACTATTGAAGTGGTTAGAGATCAATAGGTATTACAATGATCTGGTAGCAGCACTCAATGCCAATGCAAATTCACTTTAGCTCCTCTTCACCTTCTGCACTTACACTCTGTAGGTATCACTTCTCTTGGATACACACACACAACTTTTGCCAACAACCTCAGAAAGAAACACAACATCAACCTTATAGTAAATAGGTAGGTTGGTAGCTTAAACCCTAAACCCTAAACCTGTTAGGTTAAGCAATTCAAACGGTTCAATCCTGACCGTTGAGCACATTGCATTAAATGCAACAGTCTTGAACCAATCTCAAGATGTTCTCCATCGTTCATTTTCCACCGATTTCATGGCGGCTGATAATTCATCACACGTTATCACTATTTACAGACTTTGCACATTCCCAAGGTAGATAGGGACAATCTCCTTCATGAAATATCCTTCACGCGCACAAAGCTGATGTGGAAACACGATCTATTCTTTGTTACAATGCTAACTCATCATACAAAGTCACCGATTGAGTCACACAGGCTTGAGGCACTTCAACTGGAAACCCTGAAGTTGAGACTACGAATCGGTAGTCATACAAAGCTTCCATGTGTTGGTTCCCATAACCACATGTTGGTTCACCTTAAGCAAACACACCACTTCACTTTGGCACAAATACCAGTTCACAATGTTATACCGGTTCTCACATATACCAGTTCTTGGTAACATACTAGTTCTCACATATACCAGTTCTCACCTCTTCAGCATATTGACATCAATGACAACATACAATGTCATCATGTCTTCATACCGGTTCACATAATGCCAACACATCATCCAATGGTTCATCCCAAATAGGGAGATCGTTGGGATGAGTGTTAAAAATATCTTGTTGCATAATGGTATCCTCATGGGTAGGGACAATTTGGGAAGATGAAATAGCACTATTTATTAATGCTTCATCTTTAGGAGGGAGAGAGTTAATAAATATGTTATTGAAATCATCCTCTTGCCTCAAAATGTCCTTAATAGGCTCATTTGGAAGGGGGTGAAGTGTCTAAGAAACTATTATGATGCAAAGACAAGTCGATCAAACGTTGATGTGTCATTTTGGGAGAGGAATCATTGAAAGGCTCATAAAGGGGGTTTTCATATATCTTAAATTCTTTCAATTTAATAAACTCTTGCAAAAATAAATTTGACATTTTTAAGAAAAGGAAACTTGAAATGAAAGAAGTGAATGCAATGAACTAGATTTGAAAAACATAATTGAAGAATTATGCAATCCACAAGCTAACTTTAGAATTATAAATTAGGTTTTTTGTAAATTCAACAACTAAATTTATGTAATTCGAATAAGATCTAGGAGGGAAAATTTGAATTTTGAAACAATTAAACAATGCAAAATTTTGTAAAAATGGTTGTTCAATTATTTAAGCAAATTGGTTTGAAAAGATAAAGAATAATTGTGAAAATTTATTCAACCCCCTAGGAAATTTAAATTTAAAATTAGGGCTTTGCTAAACTAACCTCTTAATTTAAATTTAAAATTACCCACTAGGGGATAGAAATTTAAAATTAAAATTAGGGCTAAAAATAACCTCTTAATTTTAAAATTTAAAATTTAAAATGTTCTAAAGGAGTTTTAAATTTAAAATTAGGGCCTTGTAAAAAAAACTTCTTAAAATTTCAAATTTAAAATGTGATGTATAAATTTGAGAATTGAAATAATCAATTTAAATCTAAAATTTAGGGCTCTTTTAATTAGCCACTTAATTTTAAAATTTAGATTTGAAATTGTCCACAAGAACTTAAAATTTAAAATTAGGGTCTTGTAAAAAGAACCTCTTAATTTTAAATTTAAAAATAGATCCAAGGCTAAAATTTGGAAATGATGAATCCAAAATTGGGAAATGCACAAGGTTAATTTAAATTTAAAAATTAGGGTCCTTTTAATTAACCAGTTAATTTTTAAATTTAAAATTTGATCCAAGATTGCAATTTTGAATTTGAAACAAATTTAAAATGGGAAATTCAAAATTTAAACATCCCACAAGTTCAATTTTTAAATTTTTAAAAAAATAGGGTTCTTGAAATAAACCAATTAATTTTAAAATTTAAATGTGAAATTTGACTTGCAACTGAAAACTTAAATTTTTTATTTTGAAAAACACTTAGATCTGAAACAATTAATCCAAATTAAGCAATTCACAAACTCAATTTTGAAAAAAAAAAATAACCTCTAAATTTTTAAAATTTGCATAAAAAATTAGATTTGAGAACATAAATTAGAAATAAGGGTGTTTCACGTCAAGTTCACCAAAATGTAATGTGGAAAATTTGATTTAACAATTTGCAACATAGAAGGGAGAAACCACTAAATCAATTTTCACTTGGGAAATATTACATTCAGAAGAGGGAAGGGGATCCACTAGATTCAGTCACAAATCAAATAAGGACTGAATACTAAATGGATTAAATTAATTTTGAATTCTTCTTTTGCAAGTTGAAATCCTGAAATAGGTAAAGTGCTGAAAAATGAAGGTAAAAATATGTAAATAGTAAGCTATAGATGTGGGATCAAGTTGTGAACCTAGAGTTGAGAAATGTAAGCTGGGTCAGATTTGACCCTCGAAAAGCTCCTAAAAAGCTTGGACTAGGATGTGGCACCACGGTCCTCCAAACTTTTCATATGCCAAAAAGGGTTGATTCGTCTTTGTGAATGAGGCTTATTCTTAAGAGTACAACTCCATACCTATTTCTTGTACACAGAAAGAAGGGGATATAGGTTGGGAATAGGGGTTTGCCTAAGTTAAACCTTGGTTTAGGAATTAACCTTGAATGAAATATTACAAATACTTGAAATAAATGATGGAAAGTTATACCTCACATTCACAATGAATGATAATAATGCTTTTCTCCTTGAATGTAGTCACATATGTTGTATGAAATGGCATGAACATGACAAAACCCTAACACACACACATGCTTGCAAATGGATGATGTAAATTTGCTCCATAATTGATGGATTAAGAATATGCAACCTTGAAAACTTCTAGAAATGCTTGATGATGAATACATCAATGCTTGAACACTTGGTTGCTTGAATGTAGTGCTCCAAATTTCGTCATATGTCCAAAATGATAGGGGAAGGCCTCCTTATATACTTTCTCGTCATCAATTATGTTAATTTTTCAACATAGGTTGACATAGGGAAAGGTTTTCCACTTAAATTCAAGATAGGGCCTAGGGTTTAAAATGGGCCCCAATTAGGGAGGACCATGGTCTTGGTGAGGACCAAGGTGCCATGCCCTAGTCCTACCACATAATTGGGTCAGGGTTAAGGGTCCAACAAGATGACAATGTGAAAATAAGACATTATTGCATGTACAAGTATAAATGGGTCCCAGTTAGGCACAGGGATGAGAAAGACTAAGGTGAGGGCCCCAAATGCAGTCAAAATTGCAAAGGGTGCAATTTTAGGACGCTACAGGATAAAAGAAAAAACTAATTATACTCTTCTCACAGTATGATAGAAATTTTCTTGAAAAAGATAAATAAATTATCCAAAAGATGTTTTATGTTTGAAATATGTTATTTTCAAGTTTTTTGAATATGAAAAGGTATATTGTTTCTTGATAGAAATGATAGTCCTAGAACATTAAGAGGAAAGTAGAGGCATGAAGGAATTGAAAATAAATGACACCTTGTGAATTCATAGTTGTTGGTGTAAATAAATATTCATTTTGGATATTATTACACTTTATTTAACTTAGGATAATGCATCTCTTCGTAGTTTGGATTTGAGACACTTAGAGAAGTGTGCACATAGGGATAGAGCTTGTAGGAGAAATTCCACCTTTTGTGGTCTTATTTTGCTGGTACACTCCACATTCGGTGGGTCATCCACCTCTTGTGGAATATTATATTATTTCTCCTACCTACCCCTAGTATTTCTTACCTACCCTTGTTTCTCATTGAGCCACATGTCATATTTGTGTGCTCATACATCCATATGGCCTTGCCTATATAAGCAGGCCTATATTCATTGTATTGGTTAATCTAGTTGATCATTTTGCATATTGATGAAAATACAGTTTGTTCTTGTCATTCTATTGTCTCTCTCTTTATGCTTTTCATTGTGCCCTTGATCTTGGCAAAAGCCTACATGGTATCAGAGCCATTGGGGCTTCATTGATTAGTTTTTTGGAGACATTTTGGAGGCTTCTATTTTTGGATTTGGGGATCTTCATTTTTTGGGGGCATCATATAGCGATTTGGAAATAACCATTGAATCTGGGAGGTCATTTCCATGAATTTCGACTATAAAGTCGACCTATTTTGGTGAGAAATTTTTTTCCCCATTTTGGCTATTATTGTATGGATTTCGAAATTTTTTTATTATTTTTCGGGAAGAAAAAAATTCAAAAAATAAAAAAAGTGATTAAAAAAAAAAAAAAAAATTCAAAAAAAAAAAAAAATTTTTTTTGTTTGTTTGGGGGTCTGCAGACCCCCCTATACTCTGTTGTACCCTGCAGGTCCGACGCCCGGCTGTACTCTACAGCGCTTGCAGCGCCTGTCGGCCTGTACTCCTTCGGAGCCCACCACTGCCATCGCCATCGGCCATCCAGTCCACTCGCTGACCGCCCAGACCACCCACCGGCCGCCTCATCCTCTCGCCGATCGGGACCCAGACACTGCCGCCGGCCAGGACCTCCGGCGATCGCCCAGTCACCACTGACCGTTGCACCTCTAACTCGCCACGCGGAGCCCAGTTAGCTACCGGGACCCTACCATGCGGCACACACGCAGTCCAGCCGTACACCCAGTCACTGTCACACACGCAGTCCAGCCGTACGCCACGTCAGCCGCTACGTAGACTGCCACATTAGCCTGTCTATACAGTACGGACACCCAGTCAGCAGGGAGGTAAAGTTTGGATGATATTCATACGACCGTCAAATTTAAGCCAGTGAATTGCTAACATCAGTGCCACATCAGCAGACTTTTTAAAAATTTTCAACCCCTCTCCATTGAGCTTTTCAGTTTTGTAGTCCAACTTTGAAAGGCCATATCTTGCTTATTTTTGCTCCTTTTTTGGTGCAATTTTTTTTGAAATGGGCTAAAATTTCATGATCTTCGTAGTAGTGTGGTTATTTTTTGATTTTGGTATACAGGTTTTTCAGAATTTTTGGATTCTCTCAGCTGTACCTGTCCAATCCTCAATTCTGCAACTTCAAAGGCCTCGTTTGAGCTCATACGACCTCCTTTTCAGGTGCCATTTTTTTTGAAAGTGCATGTTTTTTTGTCTAATTTCATAATCTATGATTAGATTTCAAATATTTTGAGTGGAAATTTTACTTTAAGATATTGGTCTTATTTGGCCTATTAGGTACTTGTAAATTGCTTGGATCTTAGTTAGATCTCTTGCATTTGTAGTTTGAGTCTCTTTTGGCCTTATTGAGGCAGTTGTAAATTTTTAATCAAAAGTCCACTTTGCCAATTTTTGCAAGTGGCCCATTGTATACGCACTAATTATAAAGTGCCAAATCATCACTTTTGGGGGGGTTCCTTGATTGAGTGAATTTGGGGGGGTGTCTTGTGTGATTGTGCCTCTCTTTGTGCTCTTTACATTTTTGTTGCAATGAGTCCTCATAAATTTCCATCTTTAACTCCACATAATTATGCATCATGGAAAATTAAAGTATGGAGTAAATTAATGGAAAAGGGTCTCACACATTACATAGATGGAACAGTAATAGCACCACTTGATCCTAAGGCTGATCCTAATGCTCAATTAGAATGGCTCACAAAGAATTGCACGGCTCTTGGAACTTTGCGCAAGTATGTATCAGATGACCTCATTTTTCACATTGAGAAGTGTAAAACAATCAAAGAGGCTTGGGATATGTTTCAAAAATTGTATGGTCAAGTTGATGAAATCAGAGGCTATCAGATTGACAATGAACTCACCAACTTGGATCCCAAGAGTTTTGATACAATCCAAGATTATGTCACCAAAGCAAATGAGCTAAGAGCAAAGCTTAAGGATTATGGAATTGACAAAAAGGATGCTCAGTTGATATTCAACTTGTTGGACAAGCTTGCACTAGAATATGCAGCATTTGTGTCTAGCTTCCAAACTCATCGTTTGACAGTGGGGAGTTCCTATGTTATGCCTTCATTTGATGCTTTCACATAAATGTTGATATTGGAACAATCTAAGTTGTTGAACATGGGGCTTCTCAAGTCTTCAAAGTCCAAGGCTTTGGTGACTAATCAAGGGAATCAAGGAAGTCAAGGCAAAGATTCCAACAAGAAGAAAAAGCAATCCAAGTCTAAGCCACACTAGGAAAAAGGACAATCATCCTCTCCATCACAAGGCAATTTTTCATCCTCTTCCAAGAAGGGGACACCACCTAAGAAGGATAAACCAACTTGTGCATATTGCAAGAAGTATGGTCATGATGAGCATCGATGTCGCACAAAGCAAGTTGATGAGTTAACTAATCTTCTTAAGAAAAACAACATCAACTTGCCATCCACCTACACAAAGAAGGATTCATCTCCTTCCTCTTCCTCACAGTCTAAGGGGAAAGGGAAAGGATTTGTGGCTACAATAGGTTCTTCACAACAATGGATACTTGACTCGGGTGCCTCATATCACATGGGTTCTACAAAGGAGCAGTTTTCTTCATTGGAGCCATCTAAGGTACCTCACATTTACATAGGTGATGATACTTAAGTAGAGGTTGAAGGGAAAGGTTCAGTTGACATGGATGATGGAACATTTGAGAATGTTCTCTATGTTCCTAACTTGTCTACGAACCTTCTCTCTATCTACCAAATCACTCACTATGGGAATGGGAAAAAGGTTGAGTTTACACAAGATTCAGTTGTGGTAAAGGAACTTGATGATGATGCCTTGGTAGCAGTGGGACAAGTCAATGACAACTCAAGGCTTTATTCATTCTCCCACTTTGTGCCAAGTTCACCTTCTAGGGCCTTGCTTACTTATTCAAATTTAGAAAGTAAGCTATGGCATGAGCGGTTTGGTCACCTCAACTACCGCTATCTTCAGTAGCTCAACACTAAAGACATGGTCACAGGTCTACCTCGAATCAGTTTTTTAGAGGGTGTATGTTCAGGTTGTTCCATGGGCAAGCATCCCGAGGAGAAGTTTGATAAGGGGAAATCTTGGAGAGCTTTGGAAGTTCTTCAACTTGTTCACAGTGATGTAGCAGGTCCATTTCCAGCACCTTCATTTAGCAAGGCCCAGTATGTCCTCACCTTCATTAATGACTACTCCTGCTTCACTTGGGTTTACTTTCTCATTCATAAGATTGAAGTATTTGATAGATTTCAAGACTTCAAGACTCATGTGGAGAAGTAATCAGGGAAAGTGGTCAAGATTCTTCGTACAGATAATGGAAGGGAATATGTGAACAAAAGACTTGAGGATTTTTGTACATTTGAGGGGATTGATCTTCAGCATTCTATTGCATACACTCCATAGTAGAATGGGGTTGCAGAATGCAAGAATAGAACTCTCAAAGAAATGGCTAGTTGTATGATACATGCACGTTCTCTTGATCTCGCCTTTTGGGCAGAGGCTATCAGTTGTGCCACACACATCCAAAATCAAGTTCCTCACAAAGCTTTGCAAATTATTACTCCTTTTGAGGCTTGGGCTGGTAGCAAATCAATTGTGAGACATTTCAGAGTCT
This sequence comes from Cryptomeria japonica, assembly GCF_030272615.1. Classification (NCBI taxonomy): domain Eukaryota; kingdom Viridiplantae; phylum Streptophyta; class Pinopsida; order Cupressales; family Cupressaceae; genus Cryptomeria; species Cryptomeria japonica. Next base: position 657,186,497 of record NC_081409.1, on the reverse strand, counting down.
TTGGGTGTCCAGCATGGGCTCGCATACCTCCACAGAAACACAAGGCATTGGAACCTTAGAGTTGGCCTTGCATATTTGTTGGATATCCAGAGGGTGTTAAGGCATACAGATTGATGGATCCTGAGACACATGAGGTGTTCATTGAGAGGAGTGTTCACTTTGAGGAAAGCTCTCCTAGCTTAGCCTCTCTACCTCCTCCACCTTCCTCCATTGTGGATAGTGATGTTAGTGATTTAGATGATGAGACTCCTTCAACTCTGACTCACAGGGTTACACCTCCGCAAGGTCCACTTGCAGTTGAGGAGCCTCGTTCTCCACCTCCACCTAGACCTCGTTGGGCTCGATAGACACTTGAGTCCATGGGTTCTCTTGTTGGGGATCCTTTAGATACATAGAGAACTTGATCATAGCATCAGGATCTACCACATGCATTTATTGCTACCACTTCCGATCCACAAACATTTAGGGAAGCATTAGGGGTTCCTGAGTGGGACCAAGCTATGGAGGAAGAGTATAGTTTCTTGATGAGGAACAACACATGGGATTTAGTCCATCTCCCTAAGGGGAGAAAGATGGTTTGATGTAAGTGGATCTATCGGACCAAGTTTGCAATGGATGGTAGTGTGGATAAGTATAAGGCTTGGCTTGTTGTGAAAGGTTTCTCTTAGGTTGCAGGTGTTGACTATACTGAGACCTTTGCACCCGTAGCCAAGATGAACTCCATTTGTTTGACACTTGCTATTGTTGTAGCTCATGGTTGGGTTGTACATCAGATGGATGTGAAGAGTGCTTTTCTTCATGGTGATCTTGATGAGGAGATTTATATGGAGCAGCCACAAGGTTTCATCCAAGATACTTCCTTGGTTTGTAGACTAAGGAAATCTCTCTATGGCCTTAAGCAGGCCCCTAGGGCTTGGTATGCCAAGATGGATTCCTTTCTTCTCTCCACAGGGTTCACTAGGTGTCATTCCGATCCGAATGTCTACATTTTGCGACAGGATGACTCTCACCTGATATTTGTGCTCTATGTTGATGACTTGATCATTATAGGGAGTACTTCATCCATCATTAGCAAGGTCAAATTTGCTTTGCATGATAGATTTGCTATGATTGACTTGGGTCTTTTGCACTACTTTCTCGGGATAGAGATTTCACAGTCACCTTCTGGGATTACACTATCACAGCCCAAGTATGCTCTTGATCTACTTGCACACTTTCATATGGCTGATTGTAAGCCTGCCCTGATTCCCTTTCTTTTAGGAGTCAAGCTTGAGGCTCAGTGTTCTTCTCCACTAGTTGATGCCACTTTGTATCATCATCTTGTGGGTAGTCTCATCTACTTGACTCATACATGCCCTAATATTTCATTTGCAGTTGGCATGGTTTCTCGCTTCATGCAGGAACCACATGAGCTTCATTGGAAAGCTGCCAAATGCATCCTCCATTACATCTAGGGTACACATCGCTATGGGATTCACTATGTAGTAGGCACAGGACTTTGCTTGGTTGGTTACACAGACTCTGATTGGGCTGGTGATCTTGATGATCGTAAGTCTCCTTCTGGTTATAGTTTTCACCTTGGTTCGGGCCCCATTTGTTGGTAGAGAAAGAAGCAACATGCTATTGCTCTCTCTTCGACTGAGGCTGAGTATCGAGGCACTGTTAATGCAGTGACTGAGACTATTTGGCTCTAGCAGATTCTCACCGAGTTTGGATTCACCACTCCACGGCTGACAGTTCTACATTGCGACAATCAAAGTGCTATTGCAATCTCAAAGAACCCAGTCTAGCACCAGTGGATCAAACACATCGAGATTCATATGCACTATATCTGAGAGCTCATCCAGGAGCAGGTCATTGATTTGCAGTATTGTCCTATAGTAGAGCAGGTTGCTGACATATTCACCAAACCTTTCACCAAGAGCAAATTCCAGCAGTTGCGAGCTCTCTTGGGGGTGCGGGATGTGTCATTAGGGGGGGTCAGCTGACTTCTCCTTCCTCTCTTATGGGGGGGAGTTTTTTCCCTCTGGGTTTTCTCCCTTTCTTCATTTGTGAGAGATTGCATTGCATGGTTTTGCTTGCTTTTGCATTTTGTACATGGGTACCTATCATGGCCTAGTAGCCAGGACCCATCTTGCATTGTTGACTTGATTCTTCATTCCCCTAAGTTGCACTTAAGGGGGGGTGTTGGTGTAAATAAATATTCATTTTGGATATTATTACACTTTACTTAAGTTAACTTAGGATAATGCATCTCTTCGTAGTTTGGATTTGAGACACTAAGGGAAGTGTGCACATAGGGATAGAGCTTGTAGGAGAAATTCCACCTTTTGTGGTCTTATTTTGCTGTTACACTCCACATTTGGTGGGTCATCCACCTCTTGTGGAATATTATATTATTTCTCCTACCTACCCCTAGTATTTCTTACCTACCCTTGATTCTCATTGAGCCACATGTCATATTTGTGTGCTCATACATCCATATGGCCTTGCCTATATAAGCAGGCCTATATTCATTGTATTGGTTAATCCAGTTGATCATTTTGCATATTGATGAGAATACAGTTTGTTCTTGTCATTCTATTGTCTCTCTTTTTATGCTTTTCATTGTGCCCTTAATCTTGGCAAAATCCTACAATAGTCAAGTTATGTCATCTCAACTAGGTTTAAGTATTTTCTATAAGATTATAATAAAAGTATAAGGACAATGCATAATGAAGAATTTTGTAAACATTTTTATGAAATGACTTGAATATTGTAATATTAGGGTGTTAATCGCCTCCAAAAACCAAGGTTTATCTGTCAAATATTCAATATGAAAATTTTCTAAACCATTTTAATGCCAAAAGAATAAATAAATTAATAGTTTTTAGTAGATCTTTGTCAAGACCCTCAAAGCCATTTCAAGGTATATGTTTTATGTAGGTGACTCTCCTAACATACCCAGAATACATGCTCTATTACACTATATGAGGGTTAATTGGCCCTAGGTTACTCCACCCACTATTCATCCATAACATAACAAAGAGGATAAAACAATAAAATGAAATACAAATTCATCATTTAGAAAATATTAATCACATTAAATTTATTACTCTACAAGTTAGAGCTAAAAACTATTGTTATACACTCCTTAATACTCCTCTTTATTTATGAAGAGAATAACTTGATTTTTAATGCTCAACCACCAAGCCTCCCTTCTAAAGCATTCTTAGCACCTCTAGGAATTTTAGTTCCCTCTCTTGGATAGAAATGCATGGCAATAAATAAATACAACAAATAGTCAATACATGACTCTTCAACTTTCCCAGGAGGGTTCTTAAGGTGGTCCCTCTTCAATTTTCCAAACTGGACGTCTAAAGAGGTGTCGTTTCCCATCCTTCATTACACTCACCAAGACATGCGAAATCTTGACTCTTCTCCTTTTCTAAATCTGCACGAAGACGGGGATTTTCTTGATTTTACATTTGAGATAATAAAAATTTGTGCCCACTCATAAAAATTACATTTTTTTTTGACATAGGCTACAAATATTAAATATTTTCTGTAGACACCCAAAAATGGTCAAACGCTTGCAAGGTCATACTTTAACATTTGCGCATTGCCTCATTTTAGGTTTTTGTGTCGCATTAACATTTCTCCTATGATTTGCACTTGGTCTTTATCATTTGCGAACATCAAGTCATTCTTCTACATTCTTCAATCATCTCGTCCTCGAATTTGGTCTTGTCGACAACACTATCCAGTCATGATTTTGATCGATTTTATCTTGTTGCATCAATGAGCATGCTTATTTGTCATCATTTTGGACATCGTCAATCCTAATTAGGGTTTTGTCCTCTTTTCAATCTTATCATCTGGCGACTGGTTTATCAATCTTGTCGATTTATCATCAATCCTTCAATCTTGTCATCTTGCGATCAATTTGTCATCGATCGTGGTTGTTTTCAATCTTGTCGTTTTGCAATCTATTTTGTCATCGATTCTTGTCCTTTTGTTAATCTTGTCATTTTTCAACCGATTTGTCATCGATCGTTCTCTGTCTCAATTATGTCAATTTGGATCAATTTGTCATTGTTCCTCGTCAATTGGCTCATTTATCAATCAAATCATTTTGTCGCATTGGTCATTTATCAATTCAAAATCATGACATTAATTATCTTCAATCATGACCTAATTGTCATTTTCGCATTTCTAATTCGTCTTCTAGGGTTTTATGATTTATTCATTTAACCTAATTTGTCATTTCTTCCTTTAGGATTACTAAATTATTTATTAATCCTAAGTCTTCTCATTACAATTAAATCTTTATTTAATTGGCTAATTATTCTTCCTCTTGTAAATTAATTAATAAATGACAAATTATTAATTAATTTACCTAATTTCTTCTAGTTCCTAATTTCCTATTTTTCCATCAATTTCTAATTCCTAATTGTCATCAATTTCAATTTTCTAATTTTCTAAATTTCTAATTTCTTTTCCCTACTATTTCATCTCCTAATTCTATGGGAATGACATTTCAATTTGTCATGAAATTGTCATAATTGATAATCAATCAATTTTGACATAGAAGTTGTCATAATTTGTCATCAATTAACAATCAATCAAATTGTGCATGGAAAGTGCATAATTTGTCATATTTTGTCATGTTTATTTGCAATTTCCATTTGAATTGCATCATGCCAATTTTGTCATTTATCTAATTCTTCTATAAATTGGATGATTTTCAATCAAACCTAATCCGAATCCTTAATCAAACTATCGAACTTACGCTTCTAGTACTCTTGAGCTTTTCATCAATCTTGCTTTCAATTGTATGTGCACTTGTAGGTGATATCCACAAATCCATTGAAGAGGAAAGAACAACAATGGAGCCACATGGAAGGAGCATTCAATTCTGCATTTGGTTTGCATAATCTTTCATTTTTGAATGCTTTGTTTTCATATCTCTATTGAGTGTGCTTAGGATTAGGTTCATTTGCAATGAGTTCTCTTATGATTGAGTTATCATGTCTAGTGTTTTGATTGATCTACTTGTTTTGATGATTCCTAAATCCGATGCTACATTAATTGGTGAACCCGACGTGAATACTAACCTTCTAACCCTTTAACTGTGATTTGGAGTGCTTTTATGTTGATTTTGCAGGCAAAAAACCCAAAAACAGGGCCGTGCAGGGTATTCTGGACACTTCTGCGCTTGTGTCAGACATCTTGCGCCTGTGTCATGCATCTTGCGCTTGTGTAGGTGACATCTTGTGCCTGTGTCATACATCTTGCACCTGTGTCATGAGTTCTGCGCTTGTGTAAAGTCCAGAACAGAGGTGAAAAATGCAGTTTCTACTTGAAATTTTTGGTGTTTTTGCTTTCTGTTTTTTGTGCTTTGGATTTTGGTACTAATTATTTGTGCAGAATCTTGGCATATGCATGACAAAGACTACAAATCAAACTACTAACATGTGTTATGCAGAATCGATGGTCAAAGACAACAAATCAAACCTCTAACTTGGGTTTTGCAGGTTGCCTTGGAGAAACAACCAAATTGTGTGTTTGAGATTTTTAATTAGGCACTTAGTGATTTATAAATAGGTGGGAATGAACATTTTCTTGCTTTGATTGTTAAGTGTGACATTGGAGTAGGAGAGTATGCTCTCATCCTTCATAGGGTGATCAGAAATCTAGATCTTTGATACCATGCTTGTGTTGTTGATTTTTTGTCACCCTTAGAGGGCCTGCCTTCCCGACCACTTTGCTTTAGCAAGCAAGTGATAATTGTGAGAAGGGAACGACCCAAAGTGAGTACGGCTATAATTCCTTGGCATTCTAACTCACTATAAACAACTACCTGATGGGCGAAAGCTTTGAAGGAAGGGTTACGTGGGAATTGTAGTTACTTGGGAAGTGATGACCCTTGAACTCTTTCTCATATCAACATCTAAGTAGGGCCTCTTGGTCTAAATCGTGCTTGCGCGACTACATTTGTTTGGTATCTTGATAGGCTTAATGTCTCAATCACGCTTGCGTGACATCAAGGAGTAATGCTTAACAGAAATCTTTACTACATACCTTGTTTTTAGAGGCCAAAAAACCCTTCTAGTTGCTTGAGAAGGACAAATTCAGATACTTGGAAGAGATACTAAGTTCGCCATGGGGAGATTCCATGGGGACTGATGCTTGGCTACCCTGAGAAGTGAGTGCCGTGGAGGGGAGCCCATGGGGTCAAGCATCTATGTATTCTCCTTGAATCCCATAATGAGTCTACCTCTCAAGTACCTAATGTCTTTGCCTACCATAAGGAATGTGGAAATGAGCATGATTGTCTTGAGTCTAAGTTGCAATATCTTGTATTCTTTGATTGTCAAAAGTTGAATCCCATTTCAAGAACAAACACATTGATATAACATAAGATTAAACACAAGAGACATTCATCCAACAAACATTCAACAAGGTTCAAAGCACATCTTCCAACATGGTTATCCAACATTGTTCAAAAGCTTGTCTCAACTCTTATGTCACTTACATTTAGATTCATCTTAGGTTGCATTTTGCAAAGTCATTGTCAACTACTAAGTCATACTTCTTTTGCATATCAATAAGAGTCATCCACTTGCATATGTCCTCTTGCATTAAAGTCATACCATTGTCATACATTTATATTTGCATACCCTAAGTCTCTTCATTAAGCTTGAGTCATTAGCATACCATATTAGGGTCATTTTCATAGCAATTGTCCTTTTGCATATAGTGTTAAAACTAGGTCTTGTCATACTTGAGTAATGCAAATCTTTGATAAATCCTAGGTTATTGTTAGGAAATCTAGACATTATCAAACCTTTTGTCCTTTTGTCATCAATATCATTTCGTCAAACCTATCTTAGTATCCAAGCATATAGGGGAGACATTGTCATTTTGTCCTTTTGTCACTTGGTCCTTTTGTCCTGAGGTCTAGACATCATTTCAATTTCCTAAGGGTCTCTTTTAGATTTGCATTCATTAAGTTTGTCAAAATCTTCAAAAATAACCAAAAACATTGGTTGCATTCTCATTTATTAAGTTTGCATTTAGTTGCATATCATACATTGTCCTTGAAAAATTCCAAAAATATTGCATTTGCATAGTGACATGTTTATTGAAACAAGGTTCCAAGCACCAATGATGCAACAAAGTTTGACGTATCAATCGACAATGCAATCAAATTTTAATCCAAGGCAATCACAATTATATCCATCCCAACAACAAGGCAATATCGATCAAACTGTTTATGATGAAACAAGTCTCCAAATACAAAAACTAGAGGAGAAACTAGCTCAAGAACAAGAGATTTTGGAACAAAGAGTGAAAAACATTGAGAATAATAGACCACAAATGTCCAAAATGTTTCGAAAACTTCCAGGTCAAAATCTAAAGATTGAGCCAATTGATGTAAGATCTCTTCTTGAACGATCAGACATACCAGCTCTCCTCTCACAAATAGAGATGATGAAACAATTTCAAGAAAAGAGACAACATAAAATTCAACATTATGTGCCTCCACAACAAGAACAAGAAGGTGTTTACTATCAATCAGATTTTCAACCAATACAACCAATGGTCCAATTTCAACAATATGTCCAACCAACTATACAATGTCAACAAATAGTCCAACCAATGATGGAATATCAACAAGTTCAAGTTCAATCAACATATCAATGTCAACAACCACAATTACAAATTCAAAAACAAAGGTTGCAGCACACACCAACCCAAGCTTCAAACATGTCAAAACAATTGAACCAAGTCCAATATCAAAACATGACATCGGATCAGAACCAACTCCTTGCCAAACAAGCTCAAATTTCAGATACAACTATGTCAAAACCTCAAAAGAAAGGTGGCTTTATTGCAATGCTCTTAAGGAAACAACCAAGTGAGTTCTTTGAAGAAGATAAAGATAATACACTTATGTCTAGCAATGCCTCCTCCCCCCACAAAAAAATTGCCTCTCCAGTGGCATCTATCCCTACACCTCTAGAAGTTTCACAAGAACCTTCTATATTGTCCTCATCAAACAATACACCCAAGGATGAAATTATCCAAGAGCTATCCATAATTGATTGCCAAGATAATCCAATTCATGATGCACATCCTTGTCATGTTTTAGAAATACAAGACCCAATGCCACCATGCACTTTATTGCCATTACCTGTTTTAGAGGACCCCATTCAAAGTCCCTCTTCCTCATGTTCAAGCATTGATTCCATCACAAATGTTCAAAGTGCATTTCCTTCAGGCCAAAACATTAATCCCTTGTCAGAATCCTCCATGCATATCAAAACCTATAGATGTTTGTATTTTTATTGTTTTTACTTATCCTCAACATAAATTAGAATACCATTTTTTTTGGATGATGCAAAATTTCTCTAACCCTTGGATGCTCTTGTATTAGACAAACAGAGAAAAAACAAATGTGAGCTTGGTCTCACAAAATGGAGTTAGATGGTAGACTCACCCTTTTAGGTTGAAAGCATCCTTTAATGAACCCCATTGCTATAGAAAATACCTCCAATTGGTTCTTATTTTGCCTCTTATGTCACCTAACCAGAACAAGCATCCTCCTCCTTTGACAAATCTTCTCTTTACTCATCTTCCTTGATGGGAAACTAGCTCCACTATAACCCAACCTCCTCCAACATATTTTATTTGCACTCCTCTTACTCAATATTGAATCTATTCCACCATCATCTAACCTCATCCTCCAAATGTTACTCCACTTAGTATTCCTCCTCATCTCACCACTCGACATTCCTCTTCTCTTCCCAGTGGATTTTAACCAACCCAAGTTTGGTCAACTGCATCAAATGCACTCTGCAATCACCTTTTCACTCTCCATTTCAAAATATACCTGTCTATAATCCTCTATTACCAAATTTACAAAATTTTCTTTCTTTACTATCTCTTTCTTCGCAACTATCCACTCTACATTTAGCTACTCCATGCTCTCTGCCATCCTCATGTCCTCCAAAGGATATTTCACAACTTCTACTACATATCCATCTATTGTAATACCCATAACTATATAATTTATTTCTTTTCTTCTTTTATGCCTTCCCAAAGACATGCTCCTTTATCTCTAATAGATATGAGCCATTTGATTCTAGAATTACAATCTCATCCACTATTTCAACTCTTTCTTCACCTTCCTCTTTTGATATCAATATTTTTAATACTTTACAAAGAATTTCCCCTACTATAATCTCCTCCTTCTTCTCAGGTGCATCTTGCAAGAAGCTATTGATTCATTTGACTTATTCATCTTCATTGATCTCACATCAAATAAGAGATCCTCAAAGCCTAGCATCTTTGTCTCTATTGCAACTGACTTGATCTCATTCTTCATGTCTTCCTATCAACATGTATCTACAGAAAACTCTTCTTCATCTCCATTAAACATCAAACCTTCCAATCCCTCTAATATAGCCTTTTATTTTGTGCCGAATTCAAGGAATTCTATTGTATATTTCTCCTTTCCAACAATTAAAACATCATCAGAAATAAAATTACCCAAACCTTTTTTCTTTTCTTCTTTTCTCTTTTGTGGCATCTTTTCAATATATACTCTTATATCATATAGTTGTTGATACATCACTATCATTCTATCTCTCATTTCATCTCTTAATTTAATGTCTATTCTCTCAATTAATGTCTATTCTCTCAAGAATAGGACCCTTAGAATCCATCCAATGACAAATGTTAGTTTCTTCTTTCTCTTTTGCATCTTCTCAAATCTTCTACACAAATCCTCTAACCAAAACTCTCAGGTCCTAGTGACTACTGCGTCACGTCTGATGATCTATTTACATACTCAAGAAAACTTGCTCCACAACTTATTTACATCTCTTCTTACAAATTTCTCATATAAGCACTTCACTATAGATCTTGGTGCAATATTACCTCATATTTGATGTCTTGCCTACATGCTCAAGAACACTTTTTTGCAAGAACTCAAACACTCCATATTCTAGTACGAGATCACCTTATGTTTGGTGCTTTGTATACATGCTTAGAAACATTGGTCACACACTCCATCTTTAGATCAAGGTGCTATATTGCCTCATGTTTCCGTTCTCTACCTACACACTTAGGAGTAAATTGTCTTTTATACTATGATGTAGGTAGTCCCCTAACACATAAAATAGACATGCTCTATTACACTAGATGTTTGTTACTCCATCCACTATTCATGCATAACATAACAAAGAGGATAGAAAAATTTGTAAAGAATAACTTGTCTTCTATTTTTCAATAAAAAGAATATAGCCTATAGGTGACTCTTCAATTTTCCAAACTTGGTGCCTAGAGAGGTGATTCAAATTATGCATTCAGATGACAACACTTGAGTGAGACCCTGTAGTATTGTGGATGAACAAGATAACATAGAATTGAAGCAAGCCAAAAATTGATCTATTCTATTCGAAAATACAACATATAGTAGTTCATGAGATTCCAAGGGTCACCAAAACCCCTTGAGAATCGAAACCCAACAGTCACATCTGTTTATTACAAAATAAAATCTAAAACTACGAAAAATTTCAAAAAAACTATATGAAATTTTGTCCTAACTTTAACTAGGCATAACTTTCTGCTCGGGACTTGAAATTATGAGTTGTTTAACTCATTGGAAAGGTCTCCAAAATTTGAAGGTGAAGTCCTAAAAGAACATACCTATTGCAACATTCTAAAGGATGGGCCAAACTTTCAAGGGATGAAAATGCCCCGAAGGCCTTAAAAAATGCCAATTACTAACATATAGAAAAACTAAAAAATATAAAAAAAATATTTTTTTCAATATTTCAAATTTGCTTTTGATCAAGAGGTGTCTTTTCCCATTCTTTTGCACACCCACCAAGACATATGAAAGCTTCATGCTTCCTCATTCCCTAAATCCATTCCCATATGGAAAATTCTTTTGTTTACATTATAAATAGTAGGAATATGTACCCACTCATTAAAAATACATTTTCTTGTAAACATAGACCACACATACCAAATATTTTCAACCTGATATGTCTCTTTGGACACTTTACGAGGTACATGAAAACCTATGTATGCTTGCATTTATTTTTATTCATGTATCCTCAATAGAAAATTAAAATACCAATATGTTTGGATGATGAAAATCTAAGTTATGTATATTATAGTTTATTGATTGAACATATCATGTCTCAGTAAATGATGATATTCATTTTCAAATTAGTTTTGTGCATCACTATTATAGATAATAATTTTTTATTTTAAATCATCTTTCTATCTCTTTTCTACTAATAGAATATATTATTATAGGTGGTAAAATAGGGGAACCAACCCTTTTTGGAGAATGGTCTCAACTATCAGAGCCCAAATTTTGTGAGACCATCCTATGTTTCAAGATGTTGTTGGGTTTATTATATGAAAATCTATAGATGATTGCATTTATTTATAGTCACCTAGCTAAGCTATAGAAAATTAAAATAAAAATACTTTTGGATGATAAAAATATAAGTTGTACATATTATAGTTTGTTGATTGAACATATTGTGTGTTAGTTAACAACAATATTCATTTTGAAATGAAATTGGTGCATCACCATTCTAGATTGTAGGTTTTATTTTAATTCATCTTTCTATCACTTTTCCAATAGTAAAATATCCTAGTATAGGTGGTAAAATAGGGGAACCAACACTCTCTAGAGGCCAATCTCAATTATCAAAGCCTACACTTTGTGAGACCATCCCATGTTTTAGGATGTTGTCAAGTTGATTATTTAGCAAGGGTGACAATTATCTGACAACACCCTTAATTAAGGATGGGGTATGGTAAAATAGAAATAAGAGATGAACCTTTATTGTGATATGATTGAGTCATGTAGCAAGCTTGATGATTCCGCACTTTGAACTTACAAGTTTTTATTCATTTGTTGCTTCTAGATTCGATTGTGTAAGCCAATTTTTATCATCAACATTTCAAATCACACTACGTGATGTAAGGAAACTTGCAACCATCTTTATGACAATTTCCAGATAACCCATTTAATATTTCAATCAAATCAACACATAGAAGCAATATGCAAAGAATAGACAACATACCCATGAAAATGTGGCATAAGATATATCCTAGGAAAACCTTAATGAGGGTAAAACCCAGCCTCTAAAAGCATCATCCACCATGTATTATCAGCAATGCATCCATTATAATACAAATATCAAAAGCCTTCAAAAACCCAGCTATAACCAAGCACTCCATGTAACCAAGCATGAATCCACACATCCCATGTCGTGCTTCCTCCTTCACAAATGCTAACCTGGCTAACTGACCAACCCAAACAACTGCCCTTGTGGTGCTTTAATAGAGAAAAGCAACCACAAAACCACCAAGTGGTATTACATAAAAACCATGTGCCCAAAACCATGTGACAATAAAATATAATATTTTTCCTACCTACCCTTGACCCACATTTAATATTGGGTACTTCATCACAATTACATTCCCCAATATTAAATAAATACAATATAATAATACCAATGTGTCACAACTCATCAAGTGGTTACAAGAATATTCCAAGGAAATCTCTACATGTTGCATGTCCATCTAGGTGCAACAATACAATATGATATTACAATATAACTCCATGTCCACCTCACACAATAATAAAATAATACAACAATGAAACATTATTATGCAAGGTGTACAACACCATTTTCCTAACACTTGATTCATCATCAAGATGAAGAAGAATTATTTCATCTCCTTAGAATTCTTCTTCATCTTGATGATGAATCGTGGAATGTGATTCAAAATTTTGATGATAAAAATTGGCTTACACAATCGAATCCAGAAGCAAAAAATGAATAATATAATGGATTGTGGAAATCTCATAGCTTTACAAGTTTTTATCTTCTTGTTGTAACTTTGATGATGATGGTTTTGGTAAGCTTGTAAATGATAGCTAGATAGGAAATCTAAACGTAAATAAAGATAAAAGGTGGGATTGGAGTACTTATATAGGATAAGGAATATATTATGGATTATATGCATAGGATAATCAAGATAAATGAAATGAAGAAAAAATGTATTTTTATACGATGAGGGATATATGATGGAATGGATGACATAGGGATGATTGAATATTTTGAATTAGAAATTTTTTATTTCACTTTAGGTTGTTCCTTGATATGTGATTATATTTTTAGATGGACTAGGATAATTATATCTAGATTAAGAGGGATGTTTGTATCTTTGATGGATATAGAGGGACACTTTTGCTTGGAATAGAATAATGAGGTAGAGTTAGGATTTTTTTCTTTTTACGTTGAGGATTATCATTGGATGGGATGGGAAAGATGCTTTGATCTTTATTAGGAAGGGTATCAAGTTCATTGATCTTGATTAGGAAGTGTATCATTAGATGGATTGGGATCATGAAAAGTAATTTGATCCTTAGACAGCATGGATGGGATAATAGTCTAGACATGGAAAAGGATTATTGGGTGGTCTTGAAGAGATACTTTGATCTTGATTTAGAAATGTATCATTGGACGCTATTGTAATTTATTGTGGGTAAACACATAGGATCACATTGCTAGTGGAAGGAAATCCTTCTACTCGAGTTATGATGTAGTCATCTGCAATAGCGAAATAATTGGTATTGTTGAAGTTGCTACACTTATGAGAGGTATCTTATTTTTTGTGTTTAGAGAGTGGATATTTAAATATCTTGTGATCTCTATTTGATGTGGAAAGATTATCTTCAATAGCAACATCACTATTGTATATAAGGTCTTGAATAAGGATTTTGAATTTTACATAATTGAGATTTTTATGTCCTTTGATCCTATAAAAGCCACAAAACACATTCTCTATACAACATCATGGTTTTAATATTATTTATTGATAAAATAAATTTAGCTAATGAGATCACCTTTTCTTGAACATATGTGTTAAAGTAGTTTCAATGGGTTCCACTATAGAAGTAAATTTTCCTCTTGGATTATTGTTTTGTCTAAAGGGGTTATTTTTCTTAGAAAGGGTCACAACTTGAGTGTTTGATGATATATTTGATGAGGCTTATATAAATGTTGAGTCCACTACACCATCATGGACCCCATTCTTATTCTTAGCCAGGGAAGATGAGGTTTATCACAAGATGTAAAGGGGTTGTCCTTATTATTAAGTTAGTACAGGATCATGGGGGGCCAAAAAGTGGCAATGTGAAAAAAATAGCCTTCTCCACTCGCCTAAAAATGCAAAAAACTGTGTTGACTTTTTGCTTGGCCTGGGTGTCAGTACACCTTGGCATGGTAATTACCTAAGCAAATTGGATATCTGATAAAATCGGATATCTAATTTGTATTTGTAATTTTAAATTAAAAAATATATTATGTAATATTATATATTACATATTATATAATATATAATATAATATTATATTATATTATATAATATATAATTATATTATATAATAATACGTATTATATAATATATTATTATATTATATAATATAATGTTATTTTAAAATAATTTAAGTATAAAAATCGGATATCCGATTTTTTGAGACAATATATTTCGACTGTGACAGCCCGTGAGTCATTTTTAACCCACGGGCTGCGTGATTTTATAAAAATCTGATATCCGATTGCATCCAATATCTGGTGTTTTGCCCAAAAATTGCTAAAAATAGATTGAAATGTAAGATTTTTATTGTTTTCAATCATTTTCATTCAATTTTTGTATTTTTTTTAATGTTTATTTGATTTTTCATTGAAAATGTGGTTTTTTTCACGAAAACTAGGTTTTTTCAAATCAAATACAAAATTGTTTAAATTTGTTAACTAAATTCAATTGTTTACATTCAATTGGGATAAAAATGAGGGATAACAATGAAAACATTGATCAACCACAACCGCAACAACCAAACCCTCATTTGCCAAAACCCCCCTCAATTCAGGATTTGATTGCACAAAGTTTGAATGAATTGAGGGGGATTGTAGATGTATATCGTAGGATCCCTCGTCTAAACCCAATGTTTGATCCTCACACGTCGATCATAAAGAGTATGTAAACCATGATTGAGGAGCACAATGCCGCTCTTTTGTGGTGAGATTCTATGAGGGAACAATATGTGGATGGCTTATCGTATAAGGACATCAAGGATCTTGAGATATCGAAAGTCATTATCACCTCATTGTTTGTGAATCCCTGCACTGGTCAACCCGTAGACCCCAAAAAAACAAAACTTTCTATTAAATGGTGCACAAATGATGGTATTGTGAAAATTTTTTGGGATCATTGGTGGATGGTTTTTGACAAACCACCCAACAATAATCTTGACGTCCCCTTCTACTTCATTAAAAAATTGTATGTTGAGTTTGTTTTATGCAAAAATGTGAACTACTTTGACATCCAACCTTTCTAGGGTGTGGGTTTAGGTATGCCCCAAAATAGACCTGGGGCAGTTAGAGTAGTCCAGGACCCATATGTCCCCCCTCCTCTTGTTGATCCCCCACCTCTAGTGCAGCATCTAGATATCATTTGTGAGGCGGCTTCACGAACCATATTGGCTATTCACTCTTTGAGTAGCCTTTTGGTTTCTCAGGCTGGGTCAGTAGCTCAGCCTACTTTTGATGGTAGTGGTGCATCCAGTGGCACTGACATGTCATCCTCGGCTCGACACATATGCGTGCCCCATAGTTGTGTCATGTGTGGGCACGTATGCTTGGGTCCAATTGGACAACCCATTGATCCTCCTGTAGATAGTGTAGATTATGAGGTGCATGAGATGCATGATGCACCAGATGTTATGACACAAATTAGAGGATACCTTGGGGAGTCCTCGCATGCTAGAGGCGAGGATGCACCGTCATCATACATTGATGATGTAGTGGTAAGATTTGTATTTTCATAGTTCATGTTATATTTTAAATGATTATTTATAATCTAGATAATATTAAGTACTAATTTTTATTTACATGGTCTATTTAACAGTTGATAACTGAGGAGGAGTTGAGACAGATTCAGGAGGGCACCTTATCGACAATTTCATTTGGCCTTGATAGCTTGATGGTACATATATTATTGCACCTAGTCGTTTGTTTTTTATTGTACATACATGCTCATCATTTATATTGGTATTAATTAGATTTTATAGTAACTTGAATGTATATCTTATTTTACTCTTGTAGGGCACAAGCAACACGAGTGCAGGGCAGTGTGATTTAGGATCTGGTAGTGCAATTGGAGACAAGGGAAAGGTAATTGATTGCAAATATGATTGAATGAATAGTTTAAATAACTTATAGTGATTATACACGTCTAGACATAGACTGATAGTTTCATATACTTGTTGTGTATATGTATAGATAATTCTTGGCTTCACATCCTTGATGACTACACCCAGTATACCTGAAGATGAAGAAGAAAAAGAGATGCCTCGAGTAGATGTGTGTTTATTTTATTTTGTGTTTAGTAGATAAAATTTGTTATTATTAGTGACAATTATATGCTAACTCGTATCAATGTCATGTTTTTGAACATATATAGGTTGTGTATGAAAATATTGAAAACATACCTCCTCTATCGAAGACATACATCAAGAGTCTTGCAAAGCCAAAGAGAAAACATGGAGATGAGGTAAACATGAATAGTTCAATTATAGTTCATTTTTATTTTAACTTTTCAAATGTGAATTATATAATATAACTAATATTAATTATGGTTTGTTTTTCTTGTGCAGGATCCTTTAGAGCCGAGCAGTGCAGCAAAGAGGATTGATTTTGATGATCCATCAACAACTTAGGATGTTATAGATAGCTTTGGGATGCTTACATGTCTAGTTGGCATGTATATTTTGTATATGGACATACATTCACGTATTTAGACATATATTTTGTTTCAGTTGGCGTTTATGCCATATTTGTGTATGGACATACATTTGTAATCATTTGATATTTTTATACATACAGAAGTTGATATTCGATCATATAAATTGTTGCTCATCTATGTGTGGTGTTATCATGGAAATCTTTAATCTTCATTCCAATAATTAACAATGGTTAATAATAGTTATTTAATGAACAATACAATTCATTTCATTTCATCGTAAGTGTTGTTTGTATAATGAACAATACAATACAATTCATTTAATGAACAATAATTGATACAATTAATTATTACCCTATGCATGGTCCTATTTTTCTCCCCACCTCGGTCAAATGCTTAGGGTTTTATTAGGGCAGCAATTTTTTGGTTGGCAAAAAAATCATCAGTCTCATTCAATTGAATGTTGTCGCATGGCCAATTTCTCGTTCATCTCATCGTGATGACAAACCATCAGCTCCGACATGTCTAGTTAGGAATTATCAACATATGCACGGTCCTATTTTCCCCCCCACTTGGTCGAACGCTCGAGGTCATACCCTACCGACATCGTCCCTTGAGCACCCTAAGTGCTAAAAATTGTCAAACTTTAATGGGCCCTAACTCAGAATCCATGGCACCTAAAAATGATCTATTTAAACCTATGGGGCCATGAGAGGGGTCCCTACAAAATCCTATTTCAGTTTTTTAAGTTTCCCTACGGTTTTACTAGGGCAGCAATTTTTCGGTGGGCGAAAAAATTGTCAGTCTCATTCATTTGAATGTTGTCTTGTAGCCGTTTTCTCGTTCTGCTCATCGCAATGATGAACCGTTGACTCCTACATGTCCAATTAGGCATTATTACCTTGTGCATGCTCCTATTTTTCCCCCCCACTCGGTTGAATTCTCAGGGTCATACCCTACCGGCGTTATCCCTTGTGCGCCCTAAGTTGTAAAATTTGTCAAACTTTGATGGGCCCTAACTCAGAGTCCATGGTACTTGTGAATGATCTGTTTGAGCCTACAGGGCCACAAGAGGGGTCCCTACAAAATCCTATCTCAGTTTTTCAAGTTTCCCTATGGTTTTATTAGGCCAACAGTTTTTCGGTGGGCGAAAAAATTGTCAGTCTCATTCATTCGAATGTTGTCTCGTGGCCATTTTCTCGTTCAAGTCGTATCAACCCACTCACTTGACTCACACTAATCCCAATCACATCAAACACAACTCTGACAAAAACAAGCCAACGCTCGTGTCCAAATGGTCCATGTACTTGCATCTGAGCTGAAAAATGAATGCATCTTTGAAGAATCTTTAATTGTTTGACAATCCAATCTATCTCCCACTGTTCCCTCCTCAACCAACCAAAAGAATATGGTCACTATTGAATCAAGAGTACCTCCATGTGACAATGCTGAACTACACCAATCAACAATAGAACATGCATCAGAGAAATTTGCACCTAAAATCCTCAATTGCTCCTTAACTAGAGCTCTCTTCAAACATGCACCTGCTCCATCATGCTCTCCCTTCCCATGCCCTGCCTCAAAAAAACACCAAATATGAGGTATACGGCTCTCTACATGCATTCTACTCAACCAATAAAACATACAGGCATTCTTGAATTGACCCATACAATTATTTGACCATATTATATGTGGGTCAATCGCAATATCTTTCTCATGCAAAACTCAAAAAAAATCTCGAAAGAATGTTGCACATACTTGGAGGAGTGTGATCTACCATCACTCATATAAAAATGATACTCCCTGATTGTCTTCCTGTCCTCTTCTATACTATCAGGAGCATGTCTATATGTAATGTGAACAAAAATAGCAATTTGGACTGAATTGTAGTACTGAGATTGTACCTCATTTTGTGGTTGCAATGTATAGTTCTCTACAAAATAAACCACCGATACAATAGTACTAATAGGGAAAGAGTTATTACACATCCTGAACTATTGATCCAACCACTGAGACCTATGGCTATGCCTTTCATACTTGTAGAAAAGATTTTCCTTAAAATCCAAAATAAAATCAGCAATATTCACTTCTCTTGAGACTAATTCGCATCTAGAACCTTCACCTCCACTCTTCAAAGTATATTTCACTGTCTCATATATTTTTTTCTCAACATAATTCTTTCCAAACTCATGTTCGCTACCCTCATGAAAAAATGAAACAAACTTTGACAACCCACCACATTCTGAGCACTTCTCATTCAAACAATCATTTCTATAGAAATAGAAACCATCGTCTCTAGGGCATAAAAATAGATCTTGCAAGTCTCTTGATGATTTCAGAAATAGCATTGCATCACACTCCTGCAACATCTCATTAGTATGCATCATAGAACGGATATGACATAAAAGTTCATAATACATTGAAAAATCCACATGGTACTTGCAACAAGAAGTATTGCGAATCTTAAGAGGAACACAATAAAATGGTTTAAAAGATTCAAAGGCCCTTTGTGATATTTGCAAAGTTGGATGTACTTCACAAAATTTTTTGTACAACATTATTTGGCTTGATTCCAAGAAATGTTTGGGATGCGATGTGCAGTCTCAATTGTCGATTCTTAATTTCAAAAAGTCCTTTACATTGGGTGACACTCTAGAATTAGAGTGCCAAAATTGTTGAATCTCCTCCCTCACATTGTCAGTCAACTTTCTATCAACACATGGAAGCCTCCCATCAAAAGCCCATGTATCTTGTTGAAGTGGATCGTCAAGTCTTTGTCTTCATGCAAGTACTCTATCCAAAGTTTTATGATTTATGTTAAAATCAACACAAATTTGTCTCATTTGACGAGCCTTCCTCAATTGATGGCTTACTAAGGAGGTTGTAATCACTCTTCGAGTGAATCTCTTATCTCTTTCTTTGGTATTCTTTCCAATAGAATTGAGAGTGTCAAATAGATTTTATGCAATAATAGAGTTTCTCTCCATCTTCTTGTTCATAGGAATCTTCAATTTGTTTAGCAATGGTCTCATCTTTATCATCTTTAGCAATTGAACAAAGAGTTGGCATTGCTTAGTCAATGTCTTATTGCTAAAATTTTGGTCAAAAAGTTGTGTAGCCCACAACCAAACGGTTCTTGTTGACCTCTTGTCTTCAAGATTCACAATAACATTCTCATTGATTTCAAATAACTATTTTGGGGTTCTTGAAGGTCTTGGATTTGGGATTTGTCTTTCATCCATGAGAGGGTCTTCATTTCTAAAGTAATTAAGTGTTACATATGGTTCACTTGGTTGAGCAATTCCACCTTTAATGTCAAAGTTTTCCACATTTTCACCTCCTATGTCAAAATTTTCTACATGTTGATCATTTTCATTATCACTTTCAACATTTTTAACATTTTAAAAATTTTCACTTTCAGAATCTACATTTTCATTTTCAATAACTTGTGACACATTTTCAAATTCAATTTCCTCTTCACTTGAAGTAACATTAGCAATATTGAACATACCTTGTCTTCTCCTCCTATGACATTCTCTATCTCTTTCTCTATACGCTTCAATTGGGTCATTTGAAAGTTTTCTTTTGCGTTTAGACTTTCGACGGCTACTACTCCCTACAATGTAAGATTTGACTTTAAGAATCTCCCAAAAGCACAAATTTGTCTCAACCTATCTAAAAACTTGTGATCATAGATAGAAAATAGAATATGCAGACTGTGGGCCATTAGAATCCACAAAATGGCCCACAAGGCTCTTTTTTATTTACAAAAATTGGATATCTGATTTTAATGTATAAATTTGTGGTCCCAAATTTTTTTCCCATTGCTGCCTTTTTTTTACTGTTGCCACATTAATAGCAATGGCAAAAATTGGATATCTGATATCCAATTTTATTAGTCATATTTTAGAGAGATATCCTATTTTATTAGTCATATTTTAGAGAGAGAGAGAGAGAGAGAGAGGAGGAGAGGGAGAGAGAGAGGAGGGGAGAGAGAGATTAGGGGAGAGGGAGAGGGAGAGGGAGAGAGAGAGAGATAGAGAGAGAGGAGGAGAGGGAGAGAGAGATTGGGGGGAGAGAGATTAGGGGAGAGAGATTAGGGGAGAGAGATTAGGGGAGAGAGAGAGAGACATCGGGGGAGGGGGAGAGAGAGAGATTTGGTGTCTTAAGGGGTCATATGGTGTCCTAGGACACCATATGACCCCTATGGACACCATATGACCCCTAACAACACCATATGGTGTCATAAGGGGTCCTATGGTGTCCATAGGGATCATATGGTGTCCTACAACCCCTTAGGATACCATATGACCCCTTAAGACACCATATTGGGTCGTTATTGGTCATATTGTGTCCTAATGGATTATATTGTGTCATATGACCCCTTTAAGACATTATATGACCCCTTAGGACACAATATAACCCCTTATGACACCATATTTGGTTGCTTTGGGTCCTATGGTGTCCTAAGGGGTCATATTATGTCCTACGACCCCTTAGGACACCATATGACCCATAACAACACACTTTGGTGTCTTAAGGGGTCATATGGTGTCATAGGACACAAAATGACCCCTATGGACACCATATGACCCCTAACAACACCATATGGTGTCAAAAGGGGTCGTATGTTGTCCTTAGGGGTCACAAGGGTTCATGGGACACCATATGACCCCTAAGGACAACATACGACCTGTTATGACATCATATTGGGTCGTTATGGGTCCTATGGTGTCCTAAGGGGTCATATTATGTCCTACAACCCCTTAGGATACCATATGACCCCTAACGACACCATATGGTGTCATAAGGGGTCCTATGGTGTCCATAGGGGTCATATGGTGTCCTATGACCCCTTAGGACACCATATGACCCATAACAACACAATTTGGTGTCTTAAGAGGTCATATGGTGTCCTAGGACACCACATGACCCCTATGGACACCATATGACCCCTAACAACACCATATGGTGTCATAAGGGGTCGTATGTTGTCCTTAGGTGTCATATGGTGTCCCATGAACCCTTATGACCCCTTAGGACACCATACAACCCATTATGAAACCATATTGGGTCGTTATGTGTCTTATGGTGTCCTAAGGGGTCATATTATGTCCTACGACCCTTAAGACACCATATGACCCCTAACGACACCATATGGTGTCATAAGGGATCCTATGGTGTCCATAGCAATCATATGGTGTCCTACGACCCCTTAGGACACCATATGACCCCTTAAGACACCATATTGGGTCGTTATGGGTCATATTGTGTCATATGACCCCTTTAAGACATCATATGACCCCTTTAAGACATCATATGACCCCTTAGGACATAATATGACCCCTTATGACACCATATTGAGTTTCTTTGGGTACTATGGTGTCCTAAGGGGTCATATTGTGTCCTACAACCCCTTAGGACACCATATGACCCATAACAACACAATTTGGTGTCTTAAGGACACCATATGACCCCTATGGACACCATATAACCCCTAACAACACCATATGCTATCATAAGGGGTTGTATGTTGTCCTTAGGGGTCACATGGTGTCCCATGAACCCTTATGACCCATTAGGACACCATATGATCCATTATGACACCATATTAGGTCGTTATGGGTCCTATGGTGTCTTAAGGGGTCATATTATGTCCTACGACCCCTTAGGATACCATATGACCCCTAACAATACCATATGGTGTAATAAGGGGTCATATGGTGTCCATAGAGGTCATGTGGTGTCCTATGACCCCTTAAGACATCATATGACCCCTTAAGACACCATATTGGGTCATTATGGGACATATTGTGTCCTAATGGGTCATAGAACACCATATGACCCATAACGACAATTTGGTGTCTTAATCTCTCTCTCTCCTCCTCTCTCCTAATCTCTCTCTCTCCTCTCCCCTAATCTCTCTCTCCCTCCCTCTCCCTCTCCCTAATATCATATACTAATTTATTTATAAATTAATATATGAAAATATTATATATTAATATTTAAATATACATTAGATTAATTATGTGCAAATTTAGCTAGTGAATTTACTTATTAAAATCGGATATCCGATTTGTGTTGTAAAATTTTCAAATTTCAAATTTCGGCTCGGGAATGCTTTGGGATTTGTCTTGGAAGTGACAAGCCTGGAAAGTCAACTGAAAAAACGTGTTTTTCAGTATTCCTTGATTTTCCAGACTTTACACTGGTGGCTGACGACTTTTTTTGTAGCCAAAATTGATAAAATGAAAAGTGTTTTTTAAGGACGTTCTCAGCTTTCCAACAATATAAGGCTTGTCTTATTTCAACTTTAATAAATAATTATTATTTATTTTCTAATTGAATCCTGACAATAGTCCTGATTGATAGACTGGTTGAAAAACACTTATAACTTTCAAACGGTATAACATTTTTTGAATCCGAAACATGCATCACATCCTATGCTTCGTCTACTATAGAGAAAAAAAAAATTAAATTAAATTTCATAAGGTTTTGACCAAGTTAAGGTGGTCAGAGGTAGAAGTTTCTAAATTTCTGAAAAAATGTAGTAAAAAATTCATAAATAATTATTTACTTTATAATTTAAAAAAAAAAAAAATGTGTCACATCTAGACATGAGTCTAATACTTATATTATAAATATTATAAAAAATATTATGATTTGATTGTGATTAGGGTGGTCAGACATATGTCTACTTCTTATCTTTTTCTTGAAATTTTAGTACCACTGCATTGAAATTTGAAATTTTGATCAAATGGATTTTTGTTTTCCAAAAAACAACTAGTAGCTTAGAAACTACATTCAATTTTCTATATATTTTCTTCTTACATATTTTAAAAATAATGTTCACAACTTATTCAAATTTTCATGTCAAGTTGCATAACTCTGATTTTCTGAAATTTCATTGCCACTTAAGGGCCTGTTTTGGCACACCATGATCCTACACATACCCTATCCTTATAAATTTTAACAAGAGCTTTATCAATGAGGGCCTCCTAAACGTTGATACCTTTTTTTAAGTTTGCATCAAAAGTATTAGCTCATTGGACCTTCAAATGAAAATAAATTTTTTAATTTAATTTTTAAACAAATATGTTGATTGTAACTTATTTTTTAGGAAGATGATAAGAACATTTACTTGCTATATTTTTCCATAATTCTAAGAATGAAGAAAATATCTATAAATTTCTTTGTTTTGTGTTATATAGGTGATTTGTAGGAACTTCATGTTTAATATTGTGAGTAAAGTGTGAAATAGATTTTTCTACCAACTCATGAGGTAAATATGATTACCACTTAAGTAGATTGACCTCTCAGGACATGGGAAAAAAAGTACATTCAATAAGTATCATTACAAGAAATCTCCATGCAAGCTAAGTAATATTCCCTTTTATGCTCAAATGGGCCACCTTTTCCTTTGTACTTTTCAAACATAGGTATGTCAAAGTTTTAAGGAAAAGGTATTGTGGGTATAGATCTACCAAAAGGATAAGGGCATATGTCCTCAAGTGTGTAACTTTGCTTAGTAGATCCCATTTTATTTCACTGGTCATCCTATACTTGACAAACCATGTAGTCAACTAATTTCCACCTAGTGTTGTACAAGAGATTGAAGGCTCCTAAATGACAATTCCTGTAAGTATAATTAAAAGTTATTTAAAAAAAATTAAAATAAAGACATAATTAAATATATGATGATGTATAAGTAGATTTAAACTATTATAATACCCCTCATTCTAACTCTCTTTATGATTCTAAGATATTATAATTCTATTAAAAATATTATAAGTTCTATATTGACTTATGCTAGATACAAAAGTGTCAATTTAATATATTTGTGTATAATGTGAGACCATATTTTCACGGTTAATTGATTAAAGGTGATTATATGAATATATTTTTCCTAACAATGCTACAAAGGTATGTGAGAGAAGATTATAATATGCAATAGGAATAAACAATGGGGAAAAAGAACAAGTTTGAGAGCTAAAGTGTCTAAAAAATAATCCAAGTGTGTGAGAAAAGATTAATTATGATGAATAATGATGAACAGTTAGTACCAAACCGGTATTGAAAAAGGGGGGGGGGTGAATCAGTACAGACAAAAAAAAGTTTTCGTGAACCAATTTGACTGCAAAGACTGCACTTAACTGGTAAACAGTAACACCAGTCTAAATCAGGGCACTACCGGTAAAACATAGTGAGAATATGAAAGACATAAATTGGTAAACACTTAGATCTCCACAAAATATAATAACTCATTTCCACTTCACTTGTATGCATAAACAAGTAATATATCATCAGAAATATAATGACTGTCGGTTCAACATGCTTTACCACTTGATAGAAAATATTAAAGCATCACACATGACACACTGATTTTTCACGTGGAAACCCAACTGGGAAAAACCATGGTGGGGATGAATACCCACAAGCTATTCTTTGAACTTTTCTGAAGTCTGCTCTATTAGGAGCCTAGTCCGGTTAAAGACTTTTACAATAGGTTTTGCTAGGAGTCGATCCTGCTATGGATCACCCGGTTAAGGGATGGCTAAATATCCGGTTAAAGGTTAGAACCCTGTTAAAGGTTACCTTGCAAGAGAATTTGAAGAACTCATTGAATTGAGTCACCCTGTTAAAGGATTTATACAAAAGTCTGTTAAAGCTACCCGATTAAGGGATTTTCCAACTGCTGAAATGGTTAGAAGTCAATAGGTAATACACTGATCTAATAACAACACACAATGCCAAGGCAGATCCTCTTTAGCTCCTTTGCATCTGCAATCACACTCTACAGGTATCAACACACTTCTCCGGTCTGGCAAGAATCAAGTATCTCTTCACTTGGATACACACATAACATTTTCCAACAACTTTAAAATGAAAAACATCATCAACCTTATAGGAAACATATAGGTTGGTAGCATAAACCCTAAACCCTAAACATTTAGGTTTAACAATTCAATCGGTTCAATCTTGTTCGTTAATCATACTGCATTGAATACAATAGTCTTGAATAGATCTCAAGAGGTTCTCCAACATTCAATCTTTGCCACTTCAAGAAGTTGATAACCCATCACGCGCTCTTCACTATTTGTAGAGACTTTGCA
The DNA here is from genome assembly GCF_030272615.1 of Cryptomeria japonica. Lineage (NCBI taxonomy): Eukaryota > Viridiplantae > Streptophyta > Pinopsida > Cupressales > Cupressaceae > Cryptomeria > Cryptomeria japonica. The sequence continues at coordinate 657,160,557 of NC_081409.1, read as the reverse complement.
CATTCTTGAGGTAGATAGGATCAATCTCCATGCAAGATCCTCAAGAAAATCCTTCACGGGCATAAGGCTGACATGGCAACACTATCTGATCTTCATTACAATGCTAACTCATCACAAGATGTCATCGGTTGAATCACACAGGCTTGGAATGCATCAACCGGAAACCTTGAAGCTGAGACTACCAACCAACAGGTCATGCCAAATGAAACCCCAATACAAAACTTCCCATATACCTGTTCTCATTCCAAAATACCACTTCACTTTTTCACATATACCAGTTCACAATATCATATCGGTTCTCTTGTCGGTTTGCTTACTTGAATATACTGGTTCATACTCCAACATATTGACATCAATGACAACATACAATATCATCATGTCATCAAGCTCTACACATATGCGAACAAATTAATTAATATAGAATAAATAAATATTTAAAAATAAATAAAAATTTAGTGTAATATATTATAATAATTAATTTCTTTTCAGAAGATAAATATTTTAATTGTTAAATTAAAGATATATTTGTTTAGTAAATGTGAGGTTTTTTTTTAACATGCAAATTAAATTATTTTATTTATCTTATTTGTGAATGTGTGTGTACATATGTATATTTATATGCATATACATATACATACACATACGTAGACACACTAAGAGAACCATAGGTGTAACTTTTTCTATGTTCGTAAAGGGAGAAAGGCGGCAATTGATACCCTCTTTGAATCATTCCTCATTCATGTGCTACTCCTTAGGATCTGAGTAAGCCTTTGGAAGCATATATCATTCCAAATCAATATCTCTTTCTAATAGTCAAACAACACTCGTCTGCTCTCACTCATCTCATTCGTAGAGCACACAATTCTAACAATTAGGACATCATACCTATGAGCATGTATTGTATTCTAATCATTTTATCTTTTCCAAGAAGTGAAGTATTAAAATTAGTTCCAAATGGTATATAAGATATGAGGTAAAGGTTAATATTCTGAACTTATCACTCATTGGTTGTGACATTAAGATGATAAATCTCTTTTAAAATAAAAATTCAATAGATATTAATTCATCAATAGAATTGACACTTGAATCGATGACTACTAACCCATATAGACATGATTGTATCCTATGACCCATCAAATTATTAACCTAAATACCTTGAATTCTAGCTTGTTCCAACCCAGCCCATATCATTTATAGCATTTCCAATACAGATTTTGTTTTTCATCCCGCTAAAGGATAAGTTGTCCTTTATCGACACAGTATAATTTCATCGATTGAGGGGACCTTACTCTATTATGAAATCAAAACTAGATCAATCAAAAATAAAAATAAGTTGCATTGACTGGCCCTAACAACTGATCCACATGCCAAGGCTGGGAATAAAGTCTTTATCTCTATCGATCTCAATTTGATATGCCTTGGGTTGGTTAGGAACCACTAATCACTCACTCATTCGGTTGACTTAAATCACACACATTAAACTTTGATTTCTAGGCTTAAAAGTGTTAAATACTCAGAATTGACTACCATTCTCTAGACTTAATATGTTGCTTAGTGTTGACCAATAGCAAAAGTCATTTAATTTGCCTTGAAACCAAGATGAAAGCATGCATGAAATGAGTGCGATTATCACCCAAATGAAGTATGTTTCTTTTGCATGAAGATTGAACAGCCGTGAAGTAGGAGCCACTACTACTAATTATACCACTACCTTTAGGGCTCTTACTACTTGGAAGGGCCCTCTTTGAAGCTAATCAATTGTGAATGGATATGGATGGAGGTGACCCCCTCAGGCTCTACTCAATCATAGATAGGGTTGTGCATCCATGAAGTTCTTATGAGCAAGGGAGGGGTGGCCCCCATAATCAATTCCTTGCTTCTTCCAGCCAATACTTATTGAAACACGTAATGGGTATAAGAGTAGAAAGTAGAGAAGGGCTTCTCTCTTATATATTTATTAACCACTTCTCATGCTATAATCACCACCCAACCTGAGTTGAACACCTTCTTCCCACCTTATGAGTATCCTGCATTGTTCACATCGAGCGCTAACAAGAACAACCTAAGGGATGGGACAATTGATAAATCGACACTTGAATCAATGACTAGTGGGAAAAGTGGCTATAGATAAGATTCATGAGTTAATGAATTATATTGGTTTTATTTAGTTCTCTGGTTTTCCTGCAGCTATACCCTCACCCATCAGGTAACTTTAGTCCCCCCACCATCCCCGAGAATTGTAGATTACTAACAATAAGAAACATTATTCTCAGGTTCTCCTCCTCACTGACCCACATGAACCACAATTGGATTCTTAGCTTATTCTCATGCAAATAAAGGCAAGGACATAAAGTGGGAGGTGGACTTGACTTTTTTTGAAAGGCTAGGAGACAATTATCTAATAGAGGTAAGAATGGGAGAAAGATCTCTCTCCGCTTTATAGTTTAAGTTCCATTGACAATGTCTCATGAAAATGATAAAATTTTTAGACTTTGAATACTTCAATCCATTCTTGGATCAAATTAATGAGAAAAGTATGCGGGGGTATGGGTGGGGGATTAGGGTGCATCAAGGATGAAATTTTCATCATTGGTGAGTGAAATAGAAAGATAGTTGACCAGTACACCATATTCTATATGTAACATGTCAATTAAGGGTGGGTGGTTAAATAGTAGTAGAGAGAAAATGTGGGTGGAATTAGTTATGGTGGTAGGGAATAGTGTAGATGGGTGGTCCAATCTATATCCTCCCACCTACCCCTTACTTGAGAATCTATAGGAGAATGAAGTGATGATCAAATAGACTATTAATATGACCATATAAGGTGAAATACCTCATTAAAACCTCAAAAATTTTAGCCTGGAAGGGTTTAATGGTACCTCAATCATAGCTGCTAGACTTGGTCATCTTCACCTTGTCCATCTCATTATCTTTGAAAAATAGGGCAATGACATCTTCAAACACTTTACAGTTTCTAAAAATATTCCTACCATTAGCCAGGAGGCAAGTAACATGCACAATTGGGTCCTCAGAGATAACTGATTCAACTTTGAACATTGAGAGAGTCCCATTCTTCAACCCTTTGATGAATCCTGTAGTGGCAAGTGGGTTGAAGCAATGGAGCCTGAACATGTAAGAAGTAATGCCACCAAGAGAGAGTTTCTCCCAAAATTTAGGGCCCTTCTGCCATTTTTTGTCAGAGGTAGGCTCCATCCTATTTTTGTCCCCACCCATGATCTTAAAGGGACCACCCAAATTGTAATAGGGTAAGCTAGCAATATGAACAGGGTTAACAAATGTAATAGAAATTCCAAAGTTACCCAAAGAACATAGAATAAGCAAGTTAAGAATATCAATACTACCAATAATATGTGCCACTTCAATACTAAAGTGACAAGGGGTAATAATGACAACATAAGGTAGCACCACCTTATCAAGGTATGAAAATTTCAAAATCTTGAAGCACATAAAGGGCAATGGGTCATAAAAATCCCAACCACTTCTAGAACCTAAGGCCAATCCAAGGGAACAAAGGAAAATCATGATGTAACAAAGGGCATTCATCCTAGCAATTATAGGCATCATTAAAGATTAAGGCTTTAACATCAAGGTGAAGGGGATCATTGACCCCCCACCAATGAGTTGAGTCCCTAGCAACACCAAAATTGACAAAAAAAATCCACCACATGGTTACCTCCTAGAAAATATGAGGTATAAAGCATTCATGAAAGAATTCCATAATAGCAATGCAATTTGAAATCAACCCATGAATAGTCTAGCTAGGCTTCTAGGCCCTCATCAAGTAGTTGATAATGTTAAGAGAATCTCCCTAAATCCACACCTTCTTGAAACCCTAATATTGATCCAATTTAAGATCAATTCAAGTTGTATTTGCCTCAACCAAATGGTTTGTCTAGGTAGCTATCGAGATGGCCAAGAGAAATTAGTATGTTATGTCTTTTATAACTTTAAATTTGTGAAATGGCTTTCTCTTGAAATTTTAAAGATGTGAAGAAGAATTATTTAAATCCTCAATAGAAAATGGACATACCTACTTGCAAATAATGAGACAATAGTGATTTTGTGACTATACATACATATATGTATAGTCACAAACTATATTTTTCTTCCTCCTCACTTTACATAGAAATCAATTCAATTCAATTCCTCATCTCTAGAGCCAAAAAAATACTCAAGCTCCATGCAACCCACAAAAACAAACCCAAATTGCATTTGCCTCAACAAAATGGTTTGTCTAGGTACCTAATGGGATGGCCAAGAGAAACTAGTATGTTATGTCTCTTATAACTTTAAATTTGTGAAATGGTTTTCTCTTGACTTTTTAAAGATGTGAAGAATAATTTAAATCCTCAATAGAAAATAGACATACCTACTTGCAAATAATGAGACAGTAATGATTTTGTGACTATACATACATACATATGTGTATATGTATATGTGTACATATACATATACATATACATATACATTTGTATGTGTATGTGTATATGTATGTGTATGTTCCTACACACACACACAAAGATATATATATATATATATGGGGAAGGGCCCCAACCCATTGCAGTTCTTAATCAAAAACTATCAAAAAGGCTTAGATAGAAAACCCACAAATCAATAGTAAACAACAAAAGTTTATATGAAGCGCAAATAGGAGATTTTTAAACTGAAGTCCAGAGATAGAAAACTAAGAACACCATAAAATACTAAACAAAATATAACTAAAAATAGGGGGGCTCTAAGAAATGTAGCCCCAATCTTCCAACATTTGATCTAGTGTGGCTTCCTAGGGAGAAGAAACTTTAATCTTTTTTCCCCTAGCCTTGTGTTTGTTCTTTCTCACAAACTTCTTTTTCTTCTTCTTTCTTTTGATCTTTCTATCCATAGTCACTACTCCCATGATGGACCTTTGCATTAAGTTCCTATTGATTTTCACCAGGATCTCAATTCCATTCACAAGATGCATGTGTTATTTGTGAGGAACTGATTATTACTGAGAGGGGGGATCAATAATAATAGTAAACTTTAAAACTTTAACAACCACCAACAACTTCTTTCAAAATAACTCATAAACAATACCATTAATAACTGAAATCATACTGGTGATCAGATTTATCAAACTATTCTTCTAAGTGGTCATCAACATGCATGCAATAGAAATATATCAGCTCAACACACAAGAAATCAAGAAACACATGAACACCAAGATTTTCACGTGGATGGGAAAAACCACAGTGGGAATTGGTACCCACAAGATTTTTTCACTCTTTCAAAATGTGCCCTATTAGGAGCCTCGTCTGGTTAGGAGCTTACAATTGTACCCAATTAGGAGCATACCCTATTAGGAGTCGCCTGATTAAGGGATTTACCTTAGCCCTATTAGGAGATTTACTCTGTTAGGAGTAACCTTGTGAAAGGATTTATAACCCAAGCTAATGAGTCACTCGGTGAAAGGATTTATACAATGGGGCTTGTTAGGACCTACCCTGTTAAGGGACTTTGAATCTACTGCAACTATTAGGGAACAACAGATGTATGATCTGAAAAATAGCACTCTTTGCTTTCTTGTACAGATCCTTTCCTACTCCAACCTACTTCTCTCTTGCAGACACACACACTAGTTCAGCCACACACTCTTCTTTTGATCACCGACACAGTAAATTATCACAGACTTACCCTAAATAGACTTTACAACTTAATCGGTTACAAAACCCTAACCTCATATTAAGATTTACATCATAGATTATCACTGATCTTTACAAATCATCATACAGATCATTACAATAAATTTTAAATCAATTACAGTCATTGAATGATCACCGCACATTGATCTAATACACTCCCTTAGCTCATTCTACTAAGAACTTCTCTCATTCCCAATAAATTCACTCTTTGATCATGCCAAAACAACATCTTATCACTTCACATGGATTTAGCCATGTCGTCACCATCTTATAAACATAATGTAATACATCGTTGAACTCAAAACCATTATCAGTTATAAGTTTTGAATACCAATTCTTAAACCCTACTAAAACCCTACATAAAATACATCATTCAATCACAAACATGACTTTTGGTAGCCAAAACATGATGTATTTCCGATCATAACCTCATTACAATGTTACAAACACAAATTCCAAACCCCAACACTAAATTCCTCATCAATCTCTAGATCCAAATACAAAATCATAACACAGTTTCACATTTACCGGTTAAAGTCCTATTTGCCAGTTAACTGTCAAATCCATTCCATAGCTTTCCAGTCAATCATAGATGACTTAGATAACATGATAAAACAATGTAACCATAGTTGCCATCAATGACAACACAAAATGATCATCAAGTCATAAACAACATCTTAGCTATATCATCACCAACAGTCCTTATACCAGTTCATCAATATCATCAACAATTATGCCAATATCCATTCACATTATCAGTTATCCCAATATGCCAACAATCTCCCCCTTTGGCATTGATGGAAACACTTAAAATACTCATCATGCTGAACTAAATTGATATGTTATATACTTTCTTTTCTACTCAACATCTCCTTTGTATTTCTTTTATCGGTTATCTGGTTCTTCTGTTATCTAGTTCTTCTTCTCAAGGCTGATCTTCAACTAATTCTTCTCCCCCTTTGACAACAATGCCAAAGGTGCAAATACGTCTATTGTCTTTATATCTTCTTATCTCATCATAGCTGATCCCCTTAAGGAGTAGCCCACTTCACATCAATCCAAAATTGAAAGATATTCAATGAATTCACCATATTGATGCATCACCAACATCTTAGTTGATCTTGTGTAGGGGTACAACCCCTAATCTAACTCTGAAATATTTAAAGATTGTCTTAGGAAAAGGTTTAGTGAATATATCTGCTAACTGATCTTTGCTAGACACATACTCCATTTTCTTTGCTAGACACATACTCCATTTTTACTTTCTTCTCATATACTCTTTCTCTTAGAAAGTGATACTTAAGCTCAATGTGCTTTGTTTTTGCATGTAATATTGTTGGCATATGCACACTCCAATGAGACATTGTATGTGATTGAAGGTTTTGTCATTGATGGCAACCTTGCAATCCTATGGCACCAGCAAGGCTTTACACTGGCAATATAGTGCATCGGCATCAACAGATCACACTCTACACTGGCACTGGCATAGAAGAAAACAAGTATACCGGCACAGAGGCCGACAGGATTTTTGTTATGTAATATTTTTTTTATTATTGTAAGCCGACTTGGCAAATTGTAAAATGACTCTTATATATAAAGGAGATCACTATAGACATTTGTAGGAGTGATGAGAGAGTATTAAGGAAATTATTAGGTAGACCTAATGTGCGAAATATAGGTCAAGGGTATATGTAAAGAATAGAGCAGGAACCGGTACTGAATTTGGCATTGAAGATGCTATTGTAAAGAAGTGCAAGTCATTGGATTAGTATAATCCTTATTGTAAGTCAGTGTGACTTCCCAGTGAGCTCTAGGTAGTTGGCCTTCCTACATGTGTAGGCCGCTTATTGTAAGTAATATTCTCTTATTGGCCAGTGAGTGAATATTGTGGGTCACAAATCCCACCGAGGTTTTTCCCACACCGAGTTTTCCTCGTTAAACATCTTGTGTTATGGTGTACTTTTCATGTGGATGTTCTTGATTCTATTTATTGCATTATTTCTTGCATACTGGTACACTATTATATTATGTTCTGCATGTTTTAACTTAAGAAATTCTTATTACCGGTTAGATATTGATTCACCCCCCCCCCCTCTCTCAGTATCTATGGGACCCCTAACAATTGGTATCAGAGCCTAGTCCTCTATTTTCAGAAGCCTAATAGCTTGAGGAAGATCTTGACACCGGTAAAGATGGAAAATCTAATGAAGCAACTTGAAGGAGCTCTTACAAACTATGATGCAGAAAAATTGAAAAATATCAAATTAGAAGATGATTTAAGGGCAGCTCAGGATATCATTTAGGCACTTCAAGAAAATTTTACTGTTGCAAGAAATAAGAGAAGAGAACTTTGTGAAAAACTACAAAATGAGAATGATGAAAAGGAATCACTTAATGATATGATAAGCAAGTTGAAACAAGAGATCATGACAAGAAAAAATGAAATGCAGGATATGACTATGAGATTTTGCAAAGAGATTGAGGACAGGAATAAGAATGAAAAATAATTGACTAGAAGACTAAGTGATGCAGCAAATGAGAACACAAGACTTAGCTATGAAAATGACATGTTGAATATAGATTTGATGCATACTCAGAATGACTCAAATGAACTGATGAGACAAAAAGAAATCTTGGAAAGGGAACTGGAAACTGCAAAATGACACAAAGAAAAATTCAAGAAAAGCTCAGAGGAACTTGGTACCTTGCTAAAAAATAAAAAACCTAAAGGTGACACTTCTGGAATTGGCTTTGAAGTTGGTGAAAGCTCTGGTACTGCAAATACTTAGGATCACAGCAAATCAGTAAGACAACCTAATGCTTTTAAATTCAATGGAAAATGCTTTAACTATAATAAGTATGGTCATAGAGAAAATAAATGTAGATCTAGGAATTATCAAAATATCAACACACCCACCGGTCAATATTCAAAATGCAACAAAGTTGGTCACAACTCTGAAAACTATAGAATGAATGTAAGATGTTATGTTTGTGGAAGATTTGGACATTTATCAAATCAATGCAGAACACAAACTAGCATAGGTTATGGGAAAGCTATTCAGAAGAATAATGTAACTTGTTATGCATGTAAAAAGATTGGGCATATTGCTAAATTTTGTAGAAGTAAAGGAACACTGGTAAACAACAAAAGTGCTAGCTTGAAAGGTAAAGAAAAAGTTGAGGAGGTTAAGCAAGAATTCTCAAAACAATGGATTAGAAAAGCTGATCTAAATGTTGGGAATACTTCTCCACCGGTAGAACCAACCAATGCTTCACTGGTAGGACAAAGTGACACTTCACCAGAAGGACAGAGTAGTGCTCCATTGGCAGGAAGTTCTTCATCTAATTGAAGAAACTTTCCTTGAGGGTTTGGCAATCTAATGACACATGTGCTAATTATTCCCTCGGTTAGAGATAAGAAGTTGAAAATTACTTATTACCAGCAGACAATGAAGTGAATACTTAACCATCATGCAATTAATGTGGTAGATGGTGAAAAGACATTATAAAAGTAAGGTTTTGGCTCCATTTCATTTCACCATGATTTCAAATTTTCAAAGAGCGCAAAGATTTTGAGCTAAGGCATTTCGAGCAAGAAGCAAGCACACTCCAAGAAATCATCCACCCAAGGTAGTAAAATGTATTTAATCATGGCATCCACCTCTGCAATTGAATACATAGCAAACCCTACTATTGTTGAAGTAATAAAAAGACCTAGGCCCGTATTTCAGTTAGTTCCCGAGATAGCAAAGAAGGATGATACCTTAGGTGCTTTTTCTCAAATCCCTAAGGGAGTTGTATATGCTGAAGACCCCAGAATGTACATCCACTGCAACATTGAAGAGTTAGGAGATGAGGAAATCAAAACCATGTATAAAACTATAATATGTGATGATACCGACAATGTTAAAGATAAACACAAGATTATTGAAACCCTAGGATTTACAGAGATCCTTAGCATTCCTGAATTTCCTAAGGATGTGATTAGGATAGTCTTAAGCAGAGTACATGGAGAATTTTTATGGTTAGATGCAATCTATAAGATCACCAAGGAAGCTATGAAAGCTGTCACAGGGTTACTGACCACTGGTAAGAGACCAGATAAAACAAAGAAGGTTCCTAGTGACCTAGTTATGAAACTAACTGGTGTAACATTCGACAAGAGGTCTCTAAGGGTTAATGATGTAAAAGATATCAATGTGAGATTCATCAGTATGATATTAGGTTATAAAGCCACTCATGCTAATAGACTTAATTCAGTTTCAAGTTTATGCATTAAGAGTGCTTATGATATGGTAACAGACAATGCAAAAATTGACATATGTGAATGGTTAAAGGATGAACTAATTGACAACCTTGGAAAGATCAAGAAGGACAAGAAAGGAACTTTCAGATTTGGAAATCTGTTAGTATGCCTAATGCTACACATAACAAAATAGGTTCCCAGTATAGGTTATAAAGAACTTGGATATGACATACCGGTAGGAAAGCAATTGACTAAACTATTCAATAACATGGGTGAGAACAAGGAAAACAATATTAATGACTTCTTTCTAGCATTAAAGACCAAAATGAAGAAAAGAGTAAGGTTATCTCAGAAAATAGTAGACAAATACAAAGATGATATATGCTTTGTTATTAAGAAAGATGAAATCTAGATGGAAGCGATCATCCCAAGGAAAATTTGGGTAACCGAGATGGGCTATAAAACAGATGACCACATAGTTGAAACATATGCTAAAGCACTTCTGGAAGCCTCCAATGAACCTAAGGAAGAAATATTTGGTAGTGTTGAGACTATAGAAAGCCAAACACAATTGAAGACAAGAGTAAAGAAGGTTGAGGCATTTCTAAGGAAAGGGTCCAGACAAGCACAATCCATTAAGGAAGATGTATTAAAGAAAACTAGCATAACAGAGGATGAGTTGGCAGCTCCACAACCCGAAACTCACCTATCACCAGTAGGTACTTCTTCGGAAGGTGACATGCTAGCAACTTTTAAAAGAGTTATAAGAAAAAGAGATCCCTCGCCGGCAACCACACCTTCACCTAGAAGAACAAGGCAAAAGCAACAAGCAGTAAGATCTCCAGTTAGAAAGGCCACACTAAAGAAGAAACTGACACCTAAGAAGAAGAAAAGAACAAATAGAGACTTGGCATCTCTTGATATACTGCTAAATGAAATCACAGAGGAAGGAAAACTGAAGAACATAGAGAAAATTTATGACACTCTAACTGCTGATGAGAAAGAGCAAGTTGAGAACAGTGTTATATTACATATGGACATGTACAAGAAATTTTTGATGGAAGTAGCAAATGAAATTCCTGATGAATTATTCAAAAGACTTGAGGCTAGAAGGCAAGTAGTGATAGAATTAGATAAGAAAATAAAAATTGAGAAACTACTTGTTGTATATCCGGTAAACTCTCCAAAAAAAATTGATGATTTAATTGCTCAAGAAAACCGATCAGTATTCTCTACTACACACCTGCATATTTCACTAATGGCAGGAAGAGTTAATGAAGTGATAGAGGAAACAAAAGATGGATGGGATATATTCCTGGTTGACAAAGAGAAACAAGAAGAGTACAGGAACCCTAAACCTATAAAGGTATATCAGAAAGATAGAGACAAGGGGAAAGGTAAAGTTGGTGGACCACCAAGCATCAAAGTTAAAGACAACCTACCCCCACTGGTGAAAAAAACAACTACTGAAGATCAACCAGCAATATAAAGTATGGATGTAGAGGATAACAATCCTAATTCTAAAGTCCTATATACTATGAATGTTGATACCCAGAAGATCAACATAATAATAGACAAAGATACAACTGATAAGTCAGCTATGGATAATGAGCCTCCGATAACAGGGGAAACAGAGAAACCGATAGAAGATACAGAGAAAAAGTTAAAGACTAAGTCATAGACTAAGACAACACAACATACAGAGAAACCAACAGAGCTAAAGGCTCTGGAATAACATCAACCGGAACAGGTACATAAGGAAACAGTGCCACTGGTAACTAGTGAAGTAGGAAAACCAGTGCTTAAAGAAATGCAGACACAAACTGACCTACTAGAGGTCAATACAAGCATGGTTACTTCCACCGGTACTCAAATTGTTGGATCATCATTAGCATTCAAATCAACAAATATGACTGAGGTATTACTTGATTCTATCAAGAAAATAACTGACTATAGCTCACAGGCTTACAAAGCAATTGATGATTCTAGACCAATTTTGAAGGTAATAGCTCCCAACTGTAATATAGATAATAAAGATTCTTTAGGATAATTCGATACATTGTGTAAATATATCTTAGAAAACATTGAGAAAATAAAGGAAGAGTCAGTGAAGGATAAGGTAGAAATTGAGAAACAAAAATTCTTTGATGAGGAAATAAAGAAGTGTAACAGATATTTTGACACACTTCTATTGGAAATATGTAATTTGTTGAAAGAATACAAAAATCTGTGTAGAGATACATGCAAAACAAACTTTTTGACTGTAGCTATTGACAAGAAAATAAGCAAAGCACAGGATGAGTTAAATAAACTTGCAGACAACTTTGTCAACTCACCTGATACACTATCAATTTTTGAAGAGAAGATAGCAAATTTTGAGGAAGAACTACTCAAATTAGAAAGAGAGAAAGAAAGAATAATAAATAAGGCAAAACATTTGAGATCCAAACTAAGTCCAAGATTGGACTATTTAGCATCTCTACAGAAGGAAATTTTTGAGGCATTAACACAGGGAAGCAAAACACCGGTAAAGCATTTGCAGCATCTCACCAGTATAGTAAAGAGAACTGAGACATCAATAAAGGATAGTAAGAAGTCTATGGATAGTATAAAATTAATTTTGGGAGATCTTTTTCAGATTATAACTACCCAGCTACAAGGTTGAGGTTATGGATAAATGAAACTACAAACTCTACTGACATCTTGACAACCTTTTGTCATTGATGCCAAAGGGGGAGTAGTGGGATGAGAAAATTCAAAACACAAGAATCATATGCTTAGGGGGAGTTCTCACATTTTTGGTAAACATTTTTTTTGGTAACATTTTTGGACTACACATTTTTGGATACTTTTTGAAATTTCTCATGAGTGTTGCAATCAATGCCAAAGGGGGAGATTGTTGGCATATGCACACTCCAATGAGACATTGTATGTGATTGAAGGTTTTGTCATTGATGGAAACCTTGCAATCCTATGGCACCGGTAAGGCATTACACTGGCAAGATAGTGCACCAACATCAGCAGATCACACTCTACACCAGCACCGACACAGAAGAAAACAAGTATACCGACACAGAGGCCAACAAGATTTTTGTTATGTAATATTTTGTTTATTATTGTAAGCTGACTTGGAAAATTCTAAAATGAATCTTATATATAAAGGAGATCATTGTAGACATTTGTAGGAGTGATGACAGAGTATTAAGGAAATTATTAGGTAGACCTAATGTGCGAAATATACGTCAAGGGTATATGTAAAGAACAGAGCAGTAACCGGTATTGAATCTGGCATTGAAAATGCTATTGTAAAGTAGTACAAGTCATTGGATTAGTATAATCCTTATTGTAAGTCAGTGTGACTTCCCATTGAGCAATGAGCTCTAGGCAGTTGGCCTTCCTGCATGTGCAGGCCCCTTATTGTAAGTAATATTCTCTTATTGGCCAGTGAGTGAATATTGTGGGTCACAAATCCCACTGAGGTTTTTCCCACACCGAGTTTTCCTCGTTAAACATCTTGTGTTATGGTGTACTTTTCATGTGGATGTTCTTGATTCTATTTATTGCACTATTTCTTGCATATCGGTACACTGTTATATTATGTTCTGCATGTTTTAACTTAAGAAATTCTTATTACCGGTTAGATACTGATTCACCCCCCCTCTTAGTATCTATGGGATCCCTAACAAACATGAGATTTCTTGAAATATTAATAGCAGTAGTGTTATCACATTGAATAGTTACCGGTTCATACATGTCTTCCTTCAAACCTTCCAAAATATGTCTCATCCATATAGCTTGAGTACAATTCATTTATGTTGCCACATATTTTGCTTCAGCTATAGATTGCGAAATACAAGATTGTTTCTTTCTTATCTAGGATGCCAATATTTCTCCTAAAAATAAATCTCCACTGGTTGTGCTTTTCTGGTCATCAACATTTCCAGCCTAGTCTGCATCTGTGAAAAATTTTCAAGAAAAAATATCATTGTAAGGATACCACAAACCATAATCAATTTTTCCTTTCAAATACTTAAATATCCTTTTTACCACTACCATGTGTGTCTCCCTAGGACCTTTCCAAAACCTTGCAACCAATCCAACATCATGTGCAATATCTGGTGTACTGTGAACAACATAATGCAACTTTCCAATCATAGACCTATATTCTTTCTCATCCACATACAATGAATCATCTTGTTTTGACTATTTACAACCTGTCACCATCGGTGTACCAACCAGTTTACAATCTTCCATACCAAAAGTTTTCAAGACTTATTTTACATCTGTAGTCTAATAGATAAATATTCCATTCTCAAGTTGTTGAATCGGTAAACCAATAAAGAATTTTATCTCATGAACAAGAGACATCTCAAATTCTTTCTTCATTTCATCTACAAAAGACATACACATGTTATCATTTCCACCAGATATTATATCATTAACAAAAACTTCATCAAGTAACATTTTGTCTCCATCAGTCTTCAAATATATGTTACTATCCTCATTGGTTCTCTCGAATCCTATCTTGATTAGATGTGCATGCAATCTTCCAAACCATGCTCTAGGAGCTTGCTTCAATCCATATAGTTCCTTATGTAGTTTGCAAACCATATTTTTATCTTCACTCAATGAAAAACCATCCGGTTGTTCTATATATACTTCTTCTTCCAAGATACCATTCAGAAAAGCCAATTTAACTTCACATATCTAGGTATAAATGGTTTTGGTATATAAGTCTCTTCTTGTTCTTGTTCTTCTTCATCTTCATCTTCATCATCTATCGATTGAACATCATCATTTGCACTATTCTGCTAAACATCTTTCTGCACTTCCAGTTCAATAGTCACAAGTTTTTGATCATCACCTACTTCATCAGATCTGTTGGTATCATCAGATTTGCTCACAACTAGGGTTTCTAGTGAGAATGCTCTTCCACCAATTCAAAAATCTCCATAATCCGCTATCAACTTTAATCAAAGTAGTAGTCAAAAGGTCTTCAATGTTTTTGACATTCTCCAGATGTCCTCTCAACAATACTAAGTGAAAAAATATGAAACTATAAAATAACTTTTATTTGCCTTTTACTAAACCGGTTGGACATACCCTAATCATTGTTCAACTCTAAAACTTGATACCGACACACATATCACATTCAGTTTATCGGTTTGATCACAAAATCACTTCATAACAACATTATGCATCAAATTATGTAGATTTAACTTCCCACATACCATTCAGGAGGTCTGGAAATGGATCTGACAATATGTTCCCCCTAAGCCTCATACATAGCTTAGTTTTCTGGTGAAGGATTCTCCACACTAGGTGAAGAATTGGAGTCCTCGGATGGTATCTCCTCACATTTCTTTTTCCAAATCTTGTTCATCTCATTCCTAGTTTCTTCAACATCAACTATCTTCTTTTCTTTCTGATCAACAGACTGATTAACCAGTTTGTTCATTTCATCTCTACAAAACTTTGCAAGGTGTCCTAGTTTGTGACAATGGAAACATGTCATTCCAAATGTTCTCCAGGGTCCAGCATTGCCTCTAGTAGTTGTTCTATTGCAATTCATAGCTACATATACTAAGTTTTGACAAATTCAACATCACATTCTATCTATACTCCATCTCATAAGGACTAGACTGGTTCACAAAAGGTCTCTACCAAGTAGGGTTTCTCCGCTCATAGTATGATCTTTTCTATTCACCATTAGACCTCTAACCCATGTAAGATCTCTAATAGTTCACTCTAGACCTGCACTCAATAGCTCTATGCCCATACTTGTTGCAATTGTAGAAATAACCTTTAAAAGTATTAGGCTTATATCCATAATATGTATTAGGTCTATTACCATTAACAACACTAGATCTATTCATACAAACATTACCAGTATGACCTACCTTATGATAGTTAAAGCATACTAGTTTGTAGGTTCTCTTACAGGTGTTCTTCTTTTTCTTTTTTGGTGCAGATTTGGCTTCATGCAAGGTGTCCTTGGTACCTAATGGTTCTCCTTGTTCAAAGGTTGTGTATCCCAAGTCATGTGTGTCTCTGTTCTGCCTTTGTGATAGAATCTTCTCATCAAGCATAGCATTGCTCTTGTTGTATTTAGCTAATATCTCATTAGCATAAGCTAACTCCTTAGTAATATCTTCATTCTTTTTCATAAGACTCTATTTAAGAGACATAGCCGTGTCTAGATCAGTTTTCACTTCCTCTTTTTCCTCTTTTTCTTCTTGAAGATGTGCATGCAAGGTACTAATCTCCCAGTTCAGCTTAATAATCTCATACTCCTTATCTCTTATTGTGTCTTCAGCTGTTCTTCTGGCTTCCAACTCTTGACTCATCCTGATAGTAAGGGCTTCTAGCTCTCTCCTTATATTTTCCTTATCATCATTTAGCTTTTCCACCTTATTCACCAAGACATCGATGTTTGCTTCCTTAGATGAACTATTTTCACTAATTTCATACAACTATTTAGCTAGCTCTCTTCTTTTAGCCAATGAAGCTTTATACTTGACCCTTAACTCACCTAGGGCTTCTTTAGATTCTACAAGCCTATTTGAAAGCTCCTTGTAACTCATATCCCCCATGTTATCCTCAAGGATATTTACCTCAAGTGGTTAAGCTTCTACACATAGAGGACCAGTGCTCTGATATCAATTGTTAATTTATGAGGAACCAATTATTACTAAGAGGGGAGGTAATCAGTAATAACAATAAACTTAAAAAATTTAACAACCACCAACAACTTCTTTCAAAATAATTCATAAACAGTACCAGTAATAACTGAAATCATATTGGTGATCAGATTTATCAAACTATTCTTCTAAGTGTTCATCAACATGCATGCAATAGAAAGATATCAACTCAACACATAAGAAATCAAGCAACACATGAACAACAGGATTTTCATATGGAAATACAAATGGAAAAAACCATGGTGGGAATTGGGACCCACAAGATTTTTGCATTCTTTTGGAATGCATCCTGTTAGGAGCCTAGCTCGGTTAGGAGCTTACAATTATGCCCGGTTAGGAGTAGACCCTAGTATGAGTCTCCCAGTTAAAGGATTTACCTCATCCCTATTACAACCTTTACTCTCTTAGGAGTAACCCTTTGAAAGGATTTAGAACCCAAGATAATGAGTCACCCGGTGAAGGGATTTATACAATTAGGTCTGTCAGAACCTACCTAGTTAAGGGATTTTGAGTCTGCTACAACTATTAGGAAACAACAGATATATGATCTAAAAATTGAACTCTTTTCTTTCTTGTATAGATCATTTCTTGCTCCAATATGCTTCTCTCCTACAAACACACACACTAGTTAGGCCACACACTCTTCTTTTGATCACCGACATAGTAAATCATCATAGACTTACCCTAAATAGACTTTACAACTTAGTCGGTTACAAAACCCTAAACTCATACTAAGATTTACATCATAGATCATCAAAGATATTTACAAATCATCATATAGATCATTACAACAAATTTCAAATCAATTACAATCATTGAATGATCACCACAAATTATTCTAATACACTTTCAAACCCTTAGCTCATTCTACTAAGCACTTCACTCATTCCCAAGAAGTTCACTCTTTGATCATGGTAAAACAACATCTTATCACTTTGCCTAGATTCAACCACGTCATCACCATCTTGCAAACATAATATAATACACTGCCAAACTCAAAATCATTACTGGTTATTAAACCCTACTAAAACACAACAAAAATTACATCAATCAATCACAAACATGACTTTTGGTAGCCAAAACATGATACAATTTCGGTCATAACCTCATTACAATGTTACAAACACATATTCCAAACCGCAACACCAAATTCCTCATCAATCTTTAGATCCAATTATAAAAGCATAACATAGTTTCATATTTACTGGTTAAAGTCCTGTTTGCCAATTAACTATCAAATCCATTCCATAGCTTTCTGATCAATCATAGATGACTTAGATAACAAAATAGAACAATGTAACCATTGTTGCCATCAATGACAACACAAACTGATCATCAAGTCATCAAACAACATCTTAACTATATCATCACCAACAACTCCTTATACTGATTCATCAATATCATCAACAATTATGCTAATATCCATTCACATTATTAGTTATGCCAATATGCCAATAGAATGGTCCATTCCCTATTATTTTCACAAACTAAGAAATTTGAGGGGTCTCCAAATTTTCCATCTTGTCCCCAAGGTCTTGAATCTCAATAGCCAACACATCCCAATTTTGATAAGAAGTATCTTCATTAGGTAATTCTCCTATTAGCTCGTTCTTATTCTTCCTCATCACCATATTCATTGAGGATATTAAGGCCATCAAGAGCATCCTTGGAATGAGTCTCAATGGGTGGATAATTTGAAAATGAATCATCAAGAATAAACTTTAGAGGTTCCTCAAGGTTTTTCTCACTATCCTATGTTGTGGCTTCACCATTAAAGGTAGAGCCTTTTGACTTTTCTTCAACTTCTTCCTCGGGAGGGTTTTTATCAATAGAAATAACAATTTTGTCTAAAAAAGAGATCATATCCAGTCTCATTGACCTTCTTTCTTGAGAGCAAGGGGTCCTTTCATAATTGACACACTCACCATAAAAAATGTCAATGGTAGGGGTAGGAGACACAAAAGGGTTGTTCTGTTGTGATTTCATAACAACCTTTCCTTTGCCACTTGTGTTCTTATTTTTGGAGCTACCATGAGTGTTGATGGGTTTTTTACTTTTATCAAGTGAAGGTTTTAGGTCAATGTCCACAACCAGTGGTGGGGTGTTGTATCCAAGGGTTAGATTTTACTTTTTGGGGAGGAGAGAAGGGCATTACTTAGAGAAATGGCATAAGAGGATGAAGGGACCTCATTTTTAAAAGAATTTTTGTGTTTTGAGCTACTAGGAGGATGGTGGTTTTGGTCATGATCAGGTGGATGGTTGTGGGGAAAAGTAGGATTTAGGGCTAGGGTAGTCTCTAGGAAATAAATATATATAGTATATATGATACTCTAATATAATGGTGGATAAACACCATATGCAACACAATTCTCCATGGAGGAAAATATAAAAGATAAAAAAGGAAAGCTAACTAACTTCTGATATCTCAAATGGTTGAGAAGAGGAAATTTATACCCATTAACTCTTTTGAAATACCCTTTGAGAGTGAAGTAATTGATCAGGTGGTAAGTAAAATCTCCCCATGGATGTGGTAGGTCCTCTCTACTAGAACCATTTTGATGTCACTCAAGAGCTCTTCTCCTTCCTCTAGAACCATAGATATATAGTCCTCATAAGCCTATTTCTAGCTTAGGCATGGAAATTTTTCACCCTCACATGTCAACCCACTCACCTAATCTATTATTTATTCAGAAACCTCCATATTGATTCCACCCACCACTACTCTACCATTTCTCTAGCTATTCATGAACTAAGATGAAAGCTTTTCATCCTTCCCCTTCATGATTTTGAAGGAGTAATTCCCCCTCTTTCAAAAATTTCTTAGGCTTGGGTATTCTTATTCAAAGAGACAAAATATGTGGGTTTCACTCTTAAACGTTGGTCACCCATTATATTTTCTCTCTCACTCTCATATATAGAAACGAACAAGCTTTTTGGAGCTAAAGAAGATAAGAAAAAAATACTTTTAGTAGATCATCTTTCTAGAAAAAAATGACTTTTTAATTGAGTAGCCATCCTAAAGGCTCTTCCATCCTTGCCACGTGAAAAAGGATAATGCAAAATCTATGCTTTCATGTAGGTAACTTATCCTCTATTTCCATTAATGTCATAACAATTAGTAGGGGTCCTTTTGAGGGGTCATCATACATACACCTAAAGTGGGAATTAGTAAAATCCATAGAGATCAACTAGAAATAAGCCATATTACTTAAACTATCATAATAATTTTTCCCTCCTCTAATACCCACATGTTGACCATCACTTCCCACTTTATTTAACTTCTTGTGTCAGGTAGTTGCATCTTTCTCATTATATGTCAACTCTGCATATCCCATGTCCTATGCCTTGCACGTCCCCCCATCATTTTCTTTGGCATGAAAATGCAGGTCCCCCATTTTTTCTAACTTTTCTTTCTTTTCGCCTTTTCTTGTGTTTTTGCTTTGGACACTTTAGAACCCTAGAGCTCTGAGGTGCCATCTTTTGTGTTTTCTTGTCTCTACTTCAGAACCTTGAAACCCCAGAGTTTCGAAGTAGTTTTCTGTGCCTTTGTATTTTTGTGGAGACCTCGGAACTTCAGAACAAAGTCGCGTTTGTGTTGTTTTGAAAAGATCTCGAAACCCCAGAACCTCAAAGTTATGAAGTCTTGTCTTGGCTTTGTGTTGAGGCCTCAAAATCCTGGAACCCCAGAATTTTGAGTTTCTTTTTGTTTCATCACATTTTGGTTTGAGTTTCAAGATTTTAGAATTTTGAAATTCCAAACTCATTTTGTGTGACATCTCAGAACCCCAAAGTCCAGAGATGTTGTGTTGCATGTGTTTCAGGGCCTCGAAACCCCAAAATCTCAAAGTTCTAAGATTCTCTTTGTTTTGTCTCAGAACCTTGAAGTTTCGAGGTTGTGTTTAGTGAGGTTGTACGGTCATTGAATGGGTGGTAATAATAGGGCTAGATGGGTGATTTTTCATTCATTTGTGCATTACTCTACTGTGAAACTCGAACTCTCCCTCTGCACGTTCTACTTCCTTGCTTGTTTATTTTTTCCGTGTTGCCACCCTTCCAGGTTGGTTCATCCATTTCATTTTTTTTTGTCTTTTCATGTCTTTTAGCTAGGTTAGATTAAATTTTCCATGCATTCAATAAAATTGGCCAATTTTATCTTCTTTTTTCATGAAACCCTAAGTTTTAGCATTTCAGGATTTCAGAACCCTAAGATTCTAAAACACCTAAGTATACCCAATTCAACACTTTGAAACCCCAGAACCCCGAGTTTGGAACACTCTTTCAATGAAGTTTTACCCACCTCAAAATTTGGGAACTCCAGAATCCCAAAATCGTTGTGCCTTGTGAGAATTTTTTTTATGCATCTCGGTACCCCAAAACCCCAAAGTTTTGAAGTCTCTTCCTAGAAAGGTTTACCTATCTCCAGATCCTGGAACCCCGAAATCCCAGAGTTTGTTTTAAGACTGCATTACCCTACCTTGGAACCATGGAACCTTAGAGTTCTGAAACTGATCCTTGAAGTGTTTTACTTACCCTGGAACCTCAAAACCCCAAAGTTTTGAAATTTGCCTTTTGAGGTTCTTTGCCAAACTCAGAACCCCGAAAACTCAGAGTTCCAAAATTAGTTGTTTTGCCCTTTTGTCAACTCGGGACCCTAAAACCCCAGAATCCCAAAAGTAGTTGTTTTAAAGAGTTTTATGCCTCAAAACCTCAGAGTTCTGAAGTACGTAATGATTTGATAATATGAAGTAATGGCTAATTATTGACCTTTTCTTGCAGGACAAAGCGGATTGATGGACCCATTCACAAGAAAGAAGAGGACAAAGGAAGAATCCAATAACAATGAAATATCAGTACCAAGGGCAAAATCTAGTTTCAAAGCTAGAGGATGAAGTTCAATGGGTGACTGACATTGAAGTAGGTCACAGAGAGATCAAAGACATCAAAACTCAACTGGAAGTCAAGCCTAATACCATAGAAGCCTCATAGAGAAGGATTGAGAGATCAGGCTTGGTAGAGGCAACTAATTTTCCACAAGCCATGCAGGCACCCGAACTTATAATGACTATTGCTAAATATTACTAGTAGGAGACAAGGCAAAGTGTTTATGTAGATGGGAATGTGATTGTAGACCTATCTCCTGATATGATAGGAATGACCTTTGGAATACCTGTAAGAGAAAAGGTCCTGGTGACAACAGAAGAGCAGGCTATCTCCATATTTGTTAAGCTTGCTTCCAATCATAAAAGACACATTAATGAGGCATGGCTAGAAGAGCCAAGGAAAACGGGTCTTAAGGCTACTGACATACTACGAGCATATTTCCAAGGGCCTCAAAGAGACCTTTTTATTATGTTGAGCAGAGCCTTTAGAAAGATGAATTGCAGATATTTCCACACGTGGATGTTCCATTATATGACCATAATTTTGATAGGCAAGGAATATTTTGACTGGCCCCAAATCATTTCAAATAACATCCACAATCAGATGATCACAGTCATTCAAATGAAGAAATTCTTCATGACTTCTTATGTTAAATATGGGTGGTCGCTCATGCTGGTAAGTTCCCAGGATTGAAGACAGAAAGAAAGTTAGGAGAAGAACCTGGACAGAAGAGAGTGTGGGAATATTACACTCAGTTACCTATTTCTCAGGCTAAGTTGCATTTCAAAAGATTAAATGATGCATTTATTTATGCTGTAATAATAAAAATTGACAGGAGATGTAGGATACAAACTAACCCCATAAGCAATGCAAATGATTAAGGAATAGGGGTGTTGGTTCTTACAAAACCAATGATCAACATATCTATGGGTTAGTAGATTCACAGGGAATCCTTTTCTTTTACCAAGATTTTGCAGCAACAAAATAATTATTTTGGATTATGCCAAACAATTGGTGAGCTTGCAAGCATTGTTAACTTTGAAACATAAAATGAGGATTACTCTACATGTGTCCCTAGAACATTATACATGTCCTAGTATACATGCAACCAAGGCAGCAGAATAAGAGCTCTAGGATTTGAGCTTAAAATAATTTAATTACTCAAGGGACCTATATGACTCATATGGTAAGCTAAAACAAATGATTCCTATTTCTTACAAGGGTCACAAGCCAACTTTAGAGTATTTTTGGGCTAATTTGTAGGATAGATTTAAGGTGAGGGAGAAGGGATATTATAGGTTGTCAGTGCCACAAATCAGAAATTTTGAAATTGAAACAAATATCCCAAATGATTTAAGGGACGATGGTGAGCTTCTAGATCCTACAATCAAAGAAAAAGGAATTGACCAAAGACCCCATACTCCTATCATATGGTCAAACCAAGAGGAGTTGGATATGGAAACTGTTACTGCATAGGTTTTGGAAAGGATGAGACAATGGCTAAATTTAAGGATCCGACCTAGTGCTCCCAAGGAGAAGAAACAGGGGAAATCTACTAATAACCTTCAAGACAAAGTCCACAAATAATATGCAAGGAGAATGAGGTATGATTCAAGAAAGAATACTTCCACTGATATAGAGGATGCAATAGTACCAATTGACAACCATGAGCTCAAGAGGCAATTGGATGCCAAAATGAAAGAGTCTCAATTCCTAAAAATTGCTACTAAACATGGGATTACTACTAGAATACAAGCTATCCCACATGCCTCCATAACTCCCATTGTTCCTACCATACGTGTTGTTCCAAGAGAGGGTGCCTCTGAAGAGGTAGCTACTAAAACACAACCTCCTCCTGCTTCTTCAACATAATAGGCTACACCTCCTCCCATGCCAACCTGAGAATGGGTTATCATCCATAACATTAAGATAGATTATAATGAGGATGATTAACCCATTGTAGTTGTAGCAAAGAGGAGGGAAATTGAAAAGAAATCAAAAGGGCCACAAGAAGAGCCTGCTGCAACCCAACCGGATTACCATACGGAAACTACTTAAGAGATAATGGTACAGATGGAACTAATGGAAATTCATGTACAGGTTATGGGAGAAGAGGCACATGTTGATGAAAATGATGAACAAGATGAAAGAATGGTCCTTACTCCTCAAGACTAATAAATATTGCTTCAACATCTAGGAGGAAATGAGCAAGGGAAAGATATTGAAATAGAAAGACCATTTGAAGAAGAAGTTTCTAAGAAGTTGGAGGAGATAGCAAGACAACAACAACTTGATCCTGATCAAGTCTTACAAGCGAATCTCGCTCAAAAGTTTGCTCAAATCCAACAAAGGCCACTCACTCCTCTAGATTAGTAGGAGCATCAATATGAAGGGTACCAAGAAGAAGAGAAGGAAAAAAGTGTAAAATCCAATAGGATCACTCTGGACATAATGGTGCAGGGAGGGGAACAAGACAACTCTATGCCACAATGGTTAAATTTTACTTTCAAGAAGAAATCAAAGGTCATCCTCCCTGATATAACTATGCAAGAGGCAATTAATGAATATCGAAGGAGAGTAAAGAGAGTGATAATAATTCATCACCTCTCAAGGATGGATTCGAGGGATGTAATTGCTGATATAGAAGAACCAATTCAGAATGTTGAAGGATCATCCCAAGCTACCCCTAGATATCAAGTGTCAAAGGTTAACCTAGGTAAAGAGACTAAGTGGTGGGAGATTGATATTTTAGTTGCTACTACTTCCACTATCAAAACAAGGATGGAGAAAGAATATAAAACTAAGGTAGAGGTCAAGGTGCAATTGAGGTCGTATAAGAAGCTAATCATGGAGATATCCAAGCCTCTAGATTCTAGAACTGATGATGCCATACCATCCAATTCATCACTCTCGTAGGGTGATATCAAAGCATTGTATGAGATAAGAAAGTAGCCACAATAGTTAAGACCTTGGCTCAAGATCAAATGGATAAGGTTAAAATTTTCTTACAGGACACATGAGGGTTTTTTCAGAAGCTCATGATAATGAGAAAGCTCTTATTACCTGTTCCAAGCAGTGGGAACATCATATCCTTAATCTCTCACAATTGCATAAAATGCTTAAGAATATTCAAAGATTGGTAGAATAGACCATTGCAAAAGAAGAATTGTTAGGAGGAGAGAGTGTTGGTAACTTGCAGTCATATATAGATATTACAAATTTAAAAATGGAGATCATGGAGCAGTGCTACACCAAGGTTCTTAAGGAACATCCTCTATTTCTTAAAACACTTGAACAATATGAGAAACTATTGGCTATATTGTTGGGGAAGTATGGTTATAGCCTTAAGCAAGGAGGATTACTCCATCAAGAGACCGTACTTAGCTGATGGGATTCTTTTACTAGTGACTATTTTGTAGCCACCACAAAATTCACCATAGAAGCAATGAATAGATATATGTATGTGGTGTTTCAGTGATAGGGTGTAGAAGTAATGATGGATGATATGGTTTGTAGGTTATAAAATGTAAAGGAGATACTTATGAGTATCTAAATTTAGAATCCAATAAATCACTGACCCTCCTGCTACTTCGATGGGATGCCTCCTCGCCAACTACCAAAACTACAAGAAGAATAAAAAGAAAAATAGATAGTTATGAAAAGTAATTTCATGCTAAAGCATTGTCACCACCACCACTATTGAGTTTTCAACTAGAGTTATATTTAATACTTGTTTTTTGAGCATTCTTTTTGCATGATTGAAACTTATTTTTGTTGGAGCACCATTTTAGAAGTGAACCTTGAGTACCAATTTAGTAGTACTTAACTGGAGTTCACAGGTAGCGACTTGCCTATCAATATTGACTCCCTCCTTTTTGTAGTCCTAGTTTGCAGGCATGATGCCTTCCTATAGTGTAGGGTAAAACTCTATAAATTGAAGAATTTGGGCTATTTTTGTTAGGATAACTGTTGAACAACTGAGAGGGGGTGAATCAGTTGTTAATAGATTGTAACATTTAATCCACAATACAACTTCAAACCGGAGCACATAAGTATTCAAATACCGGTAAAGCAGAAACAAATGCCAGTAGACACGGATACCAGTAAACAATGCAACTTAACAATTAAATAGATAATCAATGCAAAGAAACCATGCCAGATAACACCATGATTTGTACATGGAAAACTTAGAAAGGGAAAAACCATGGTGGGAAGCCTACCCATAGTTAGATGATACTTTTGCAATAAGTATGTGATATAATGAGGGGCTTGCACAAGTAGGAAGGCACACTGCCTAGAGCTTACTACTCATTACAAAAGAGTCTCATTGACTACAAAGGTTAATTCCACCTCAAGTTATTTGGACAACAACCCAATAGAGTGAACTGCCAGGGATAGCATCTACCATGCCTGATTAGAGTCCCGGTTAAGCTCAATACTGGAGGCCTTTAACCTCTTCCTTAATCCCAATTCGATCCTTAATGATCGACCTATTCCTCTACCTGAATGATATTACAATATTCACACATTACATTTCCATGCCACAATCTACAATGAGATCTTATAATATTTATACCAACCCTAAGACCTAAACCAACTAGGTGGTCCACCTAAAATATATTACAATAAGATCATTACACAAGTCCATATTACAATGATATGCCATGTCAGCTTAAGACCAAAATAACAATTACAGATTCACAAAACATCCTGGTAATGTGTAGAGTACACGTTAGCAAGATACCGCTACATAACCTAGATAGGTACCATACCTATTCTGTATCCACCATGCTAGAGAAATGTCTTCAAGCGGTTGAAGCACAATCAAAGAACATCTTCAACATCCTAAAATCCATCTAGAAGCTACACCAACACCACTTATGTATCCTGTCATGATTCCTCATTGAAAGCTCTATCAGTAGAGCCCTAAACCAATGCTGGTAAGGGTTTACAAGAGTATATGATAGCATCCAGTTATCAAGACAATACCAATTGACCAAAATACTCTCATGGAGAATATAACACATGAAATCAAACATACTTCACTGATCCAAATATGTTGGAAGTGTCCAACAGATAGTCTCTTCTGTCAGTAACACTAGATCTTCTACCGGTAACCAAAACCTGTATGTCAGTAGCCATCCATAATAGCTAGTGTTGACATCAATGAAAAAACATCAATGCAACACCTAATCAATTAATCCAATAATGCCAACAATCTCCCCCTTTGGCATTGATGGAAACACTAGATGTGAAAAACATCTAAGTACCAAGAAATGCCAAATAAATCTCCCGTTTGGAAGACAACCATCAATCTGAATGATATCTCAGTAGAGTTCTGAATAAATCTCTCCCCTTGATGTATACAACTCTTTTTTCTTTATTTTCACATCAATGTCTCCCCCCCTTTGACATCAATGCTAGATATGACAAAAATATCAAAGCAATAATGTAAACCTCTGTATCTCGAAGCTAACTACTCCCCCTGAGTAGTAGCACCACTCATCAGTGCCATAATGAATAGTATTTGATAATGTATGTCGGATTGATGATAAAACTGCATCAATAAAGTCTCTGTTGGAGGGGCAGAAAACCCTAACTTGTCTCTCAAAGACTCAAATGATTCCTTGGCCAACATTTTAGTGAATATGTTTGCAATCTGTTCTTTAGTGTTCACATAAACCAATTTGATTTCATTTTATTCTACCTTATCCTTCAAAAAGTTATACTTTATTGATATATCCTTATTCTTAGAGTGAAATACCAGATTCTTAGACATGTCAGTAGTTGCATAGTTATCACAGTAGATAACTACTAGTTCACTACAATTTACCCTGATATCCTTCAACATTTGCTTCATCCATAGGAATTGAGTTTAATCAGTTGCTACTGCAACATACTCAGCTTCTGTAGTAGATAAAGAAATGCATGACTATTTTTGTTGATCCATGAAACCAGTTTCTTTCTAGGAAATAAAGCTCCACTAGAAGTGCTCTTTCTGTCATCGGTATCACCTGCCCAATCTGAGTCAATATATGCACATAAAGTAAAATCATCATTTTTAGAATACCATAAACCATATTCTATTCTTCCTTGCAAATACCGGAATATCCTCTTTACTGCACATTCATGATTTTCTTTAGGATTACTTTGATGTCTTGAAACAATACTTACTGCATTCATAATATCAAGTCTAGTTTGAGTTAGATATAATAGACCACCAATCATAGACTTGTACCTTGTTGGATTTACTAGTGTAGAAATATCCTTGATAGACAATTTCACACTTGTCACCATAGGAGTACTTACCAGTTTGGAATTATCCATAGCAAACTTCTTCAACAATTCCCTCAGATACTTAGTTTGATAGATAAAAATGCCTTTGTCAGTTTGAGTAATTTGCAAACCTAAGAAAAATTTCATCTCACCAATCATGGACATTTCAAATTCATTCTTCATATTGTTAGCAAATTCCATGCACAATTTATCTTCTCCTCCAAAAATGATATCATCAACAAATACTTCAATAATCAAAATATCATTATCAGTGATCTTATAATATAAATTACTATCAGCACTGCCTTTAGTAAAACCAAGCTTCAAGAGATATTTATCCAATCTTGCATACCAAGCTCTAGGAGTTTGTTTCAAACCATATAAAGCTTTCTTCAATCTGCAAACCATATCTTTATCATCTATGCATGAAAATCCATTAGGCTACTCAATGTATACTTCTTCTTCAAGTTCACCATTCAAAAATGCACATTTAACATCCATTTGATAAACCTTATAGTTTTTATAAACTGCATAGGCAAGAAATAGTCTAACAGCTTCAATTATTGCTACATGTGCAAATGTCACACCATAATCAATTCCTTCCATTTGAGAATATCATTTACAAACCAATATAGCCTTGTTTCTTCCAACTTGTGATAGTTCTGATACTTAATGTTAAGTAAAAATGCCAAGCTAATAAGATGAGAGGGGGGGGGGGGGTGAATCATACAAACTTAATCTTCCATAAAAACATCAGATTCAACCTCGATAACATATACTTCAGTAATATAACCAAAAATGCTAAACATGCAAACTCAAAATAATATAAACAACATAACACTCATAACACTAGATTTAATGTGGAAACCCAAATAGGAAAAAACCATTGTGGAATTTCGGACCCACTAAGAAATATACTCTTCTAGAGTATGCTCGGTTAAAAGCAAATCCTGTTAAAGATTACAAACGCATTGCTAGATGTGACCCGGTTAAGGGATTTGCCTCAGATCTATTAGGATCTTCACCTTGTTAGAAGTGACCTTGTTAAAGGATTTCAAACACTCAATCAGAGTGTCACCTTGCTAGAGGGTTTTACAAATAAGACTGTTAAGTCCACTCGATTAAGATATTTTCAGTCACTTTAAAAAATAATAGTAATAAAAATCTATTTGCAACTTCACATCTAAAATGCTAAAGAAGATTCTTATTTGCTCAATACAATATAGGACTTATCTTGTCCATCTGCTGGGCTCTATACTCTGTTATTCAAACAGGTCTTCAAGCTTCTGTGCTTGGTAATCACTATGTAGCATCCTTGTGCATACACTTGCCCACATACATTGTTTATCAATAATTCCTTATTTATAAACAATTCACCAACCGATTAATCTCCTTGATCACATTTCCCATGATCAATCATAGCCATCAAATCTTCAAACTTTGACCAAGTTCAATGTATCATTTGATATGAAAATTTTTTACCCCACCTTGGAACTTGCATACATTTCTTGGAACTTGTGCTAGGGTATTGCAGTTCAATCTGAGCTGTAGATCTTCTTGCTGATTTTCCTTTGCCATAGATTCTTTAAAAAACTTCATTCACGACATACTAATCATTTAATCATATCCAGCTCATCAGCTTCCTTCATTAAATAATGCTTTTATTCATTCAATGCATTATGTTATTACTCGGTTGCAACTCGGTAAATACTAAACTTCACTCGGTATACATACCACCTTCATTAACCAATAGCGATAACCTTAGGGTTTACCAACTTTTGCACTTTCTACTATTTTGTTAGATGATTTGATCAGATATTTAAATGCTTTACTTCTAGAAGAATAGCCAAGCAATGTTCCTTCTTCACTTTTCTGATCAAACTTGCCATTTATATCATCTTTGTGTACATAGCATCTACTTCCAAAGATTTTAAAATAACTTACATTAGGTTTCTTGTCATACCAAATTTCATATGGTGTCTTCAAAGTTCCTTTCTTCTCTCAGCAATTCCATTTTGTTGTGGAGTTCTCGGTGCAGAGACTTGTCTTTTTATACCATGATCATTGCAGAATAAGTTGAACTCATCAGATGTGAATTCTCCTCCTCTATCTAATCTAAGACATTTTAGTTGTCTTCCTATTTTATTTTCAACTCTTTCCTTGTACCATTTAAACATTTGAAAAGCTTATGATTTTTCTTTTAAAAACATAACTGACATCATCCTTGAGTAATCATCCACAAATAATATGAAATATTTATCACCATAATAACTTTGAAATTTCATAGGACCACAAAGATCAACATGCACAATATCTAAAATTCACTTATAAGTGTAAGACTTACTTGTAAAGATTGATCTTGTCATTTTACCCATCTGGCATCCTCAGCACATAACATTCTTAGGTTTTTCCAAACTTGGTAGACCTCTTACTTGGTGCTTCTTACTTATTTTGACCAGATTATCAAAATTTACATGACAAAACCTTTTATGCCATAACCAGGTATCATCTATCTTTGCATACAAACATTTATTCTAAGTTGAGTCAAGGTGAAATGTGTTACCTTTTTTTTGTGTCCCGGTAGCAACTAACTTTCCATTCTTGTCATGAACTTTGACAATTCCTTTCTAAAATTCTATTCGGTATCCTATATTGTTTAGTTGTGCTACACTCAACAAATTATATTTCAAACCTTCAACCCAATAAACATCATTGCACTTTGCATTGTCAAGAAGTGTTATGGATCCTTTACCTTTTACCAAACATGGTGCATCATTACCAAATCTTACATAGCCTCCATCATAGTCTTCTAACATAACAAACTTGTGTTTATCACCTGTCGTGTGATGTGAGCATCCACTATCTATGATCCAAGAATCATTAGTATTTATGTGAGCTATTAGGGCTTTTTCTTCATACCTTTCTTCATCTGATCCATCTTTGACAGCCACATAAACTACTTCCTCTATATCAATTTCATCTAATTTATCATCATTGGATTCCTCATCAACTATTAAGCATGACTTTCTATCTCTTCTTCTGAAGTCTCAATGTCCTCTGTAATGATTATCTTTCTATCTATCATCTCGGCAATCTCTCTTTTCAGTAGAATCTTTTTCAGGATAGTTAAAAGCCATATGTCCTATCTTATCACAATTGAAAAATTTCAAAGGTAGTTTTCCTTTATACTTACCTTTGCCTCTCGGTAGCCTTCTGGCTAAAAGTGCTTCAAACTCTTCTTGCTTTCTAATTTCCTCATATAGTTTGTGTACTTCCTCCATGTTCTTGCAAAATCTTTCACTTGCTCCACTGCGATCCCCGTTAGTGTACTTACTCATTTTATCATTGTAATCATCAGATTCACCAATATGAAAAGAACTAAATGTAGATTCAACTTTATTTACCGATGACCCACTGTTATCAAAGTTACTTAACTCAAATGCATGTAGCTTACCAATAGTAGCATCTAAGGAAACTAGCATATTGGGTACAGACCTTAATTCATCGGTTGTAGAGACTCAAATTGCATAAGCTGGTAGAAGGGTTCTTAACAACTTACTTGTTATATCCTTTTCTTCAATAGTTCCACCTGCTCCTTTGATTTAATTGACAATCTCCTTTAGTCTTGTACTGTACTAGGTTATGTTCTCACCTTCATTCATCCTCATAGATTCAAGTTGTCCTCTTAGACTATCCACTTTTTCTCTTTGAACATGTACATCTCCACCATACACAGATATGAGCTTGTCCCACATTGCCTTTGCATCATTGTATCCTTCTAGATCATTAAACTCTGAATCGGTCAATGCAGATGTTATTTCAATCATTGCTTGAATATGTTCTTGCTTTGCCTTTATCTCTTCCATTGTCAATGGATAGGTGCTCAATGTGATGAAATCATTCTCCAGATAATATACAACATATTCTCCAACTCTTGATAGGTGTAGCTTCATCCTTTTCTGCCATGTAGAGAAACTTGACTTGTTCAGCTTCGGTGCATCCCTCTTATACATCTTTGGATCTTTTCCTCAAGTACCTTTAAAATTTTTCTTCTAGAGTCCAAAGCTCTGATACCAATTAATAGTTTTGATACTTAATGTTAAGTATAGATGCCAAGCTAATAAGATGAGAGGGGGGGGGGTGAATCATACAAACTTAATCTTCCATAAAAACATCAAATTCAACCTCAGTAACATATACTTCAGTAATATAACCAAAAATGCTAAACATGCAAACTCAAAAGCATATAAACAACATAACACTCATAACACCAGATTTAACGTGGAAACCTAAATAGGGAAAAACCACTGCGCGATTTTGGACCCACTAAGAAATATACTCTTCTAGAGTATGCTTGGTTAAAAGCAAATCCTGTTAAAGATTACAAACACATTGCTAGATGTGACCTGGTTAAGGGATTTCCCTCAGATCTGTTAGGATCTTCACCTTGTTAGAAGTGACCTTGTTAAAAGATTTCAAACACTCAATCAAAGTGTCACCTTGCTAGAGGGTTTTACAAATAAGACTGTTAAGTCCACTCGGTTAAGAGATTTTCTGTCACTTTACAAAACAACAGTAATAAAAATCTATCTGCAACTTCACATCTAAAATGCTAAAGCAGATTCTTATTTGCTCAATACAATATAGGACTTATCTTGTCCATCTACTGGGCTCTATACTCTATTATTCAAATAGGTCTTCAAGCTTTTGTGCTCGGTAATCAATATGTAGCATCCCTGTGCATACACTTTCCCACATACATTGTTTATCAACAATTCCTTATTTATAAACAATTCGCCAAACACTTAATCTCCTTGATCACATTTCCCATGATCAATCATAGCCATCAGATCTTCAAACTTTGACCAGGTTCAATGTATCCCTATATCACATCTATGATCAAACTTTCCAATTGAATCATCTCTTTTAATATAGCATTTACTTCC
Organism: Cryptomeria japonica; assembly: GCF_030272615.1. Classification (NCBI taxonomy): domain Eukaryota; kingdom Viridiplantae; phylum Streptophyta; class Pinopsida; order Cupressales; family Cupressaceae; genus Cryptomeria; species Cryptomeria japonica. The sequence goes on along the minus strand of NC_081409.1, from coordinate 657,127,805 downwards.
AAAAATTTTGAAATATTTAACAGTAGGTGTATGTCCAAACCATAGTTCATAAGGCGTCTTACCGGTTTCACCTTTGATGTGAACTCTGTTGAATGTGTAGACTACTATACTCACTGCTTCTCTCCAGTAGATATGAGGAAATTTGGTTCCCATCATCATAGATCTTGTTGCATCCAAAATGGTTATGTTCTTTCTTTCCACTACTTCATTCTACTGAGGAGTCCTAGGTATAGATAGTTGCCTCCTAATTCCATTTGTCTCACAATAATTGTTAAATTTATAAGAAGTGAACTCACCTCCATGATCTAATCTTAGACATTTGATTTTCAATCCAATTTAAGTTTCAACCTTTTTTCTTTTAATGAATTGATTGATCAGATTACAAAGGATTGTATTTTGAGTAACATACAACACTATTATGGTGATATGGATGATAAAGGAGATTAAGGAATCAGTTTTGTTATATTTAGACATATATAAGAAAGCTTTAATTGAAATTGAGACTCAAATATCGACAGATTTGTATATTAAGATTCAAGAATTACTAACTGTTTGTTGTGCTATAATTGATGAAGATGTAGGAGTGTCTAGAGTTTACTAATAAAACAATTTTCTAGAGTAGACACCACATACAAGTCTTATGGTGGGAAGAGTAAATAAAATTGTGAAACAAACTCATGAGGCTTGGGTTAAATTCTTTGTGGATAAACCAAGTTTCTTTACATCATCAGATATTCCACCTAAGTATGACATTCCAGACATCCTGGTTGATGCTAAAGGTAAAGGTATGCTAGGTGGAGATCCACCAATTTTGGAACGAAAAATCTGAGAACATTCCTCTAGTAGTTACACTTGTACATGATGTTGAGATCAATAAATCGATAGATAATCCTCTGGTAATTGATGTTGAAATAGTTAAAGTTCATGAGGTTGAGGCAGCGGAGGTAACTGCACCAAGTGGTGAAGCCATCGGTGCTGAGGAGGTAAAGAATAAAATAGATCAGAAGGCAAAAGGTCAGGTTGATCAGATCGAGGTCCAGGTACCGACACCTTCACTAACTATTGGTCCCTCATTGTTGGCACTTGACTCATCCAGTCAAGAAGATTTTGGTCATCTTGGAAATAAGAGCATTGAGGAGCTGAGCATTTTTTAATTGATGTTTGTTGTAGCTCAGAAATTAAGGAAGGAAGGTCAGAAGATAAGCAGGTTATTGAGCAAGCTATTCCTATTTTGCAGCAACTTGCACCAAAATGCAAGATTGATCAAGTAGCTAGTCCATCCAGTAAGTTAAAAGGTTTAACTGAGCACATTGACAAAGAGTATAAAACTCTTCCACAAGTGTCAAACAGACAGTTGGTGGAAAGGTATAATGCAACTAGGAAGGTCACCTGTGATAACATGATCACATCCGACAAGGCTAAGTTGATAGATGAGGTGACAAGGATTGATGAGGATCTTCATCAATGCAATCAAATATACCGGTCTTGCACTAACACATCAAAACTAACAACAAACCTAGATAAAAAGGTTAAGGAGGATAAAGACAAGTTGGAACAACTTGTAATCAGTTTTGATGGTATTGAATCATTGACCAGCGTGGTTGATGGTTAGATTTTTCTTTTAGAGTCTGAAATTTTAGCTTTGGAGAATTAAAAAGACAAGTTAATCTGGTGGGCTAGAGAGTTGAGAGGTTTGGTAAGTCCCCGGCTGAATACTTTGTTACTTCATAAGCGGGAATGTATGGAATAGATGAGTTTGCCCACATTGGCAACTGTAACAGAGGATGAAATGCATGCTTACATTCTGAATGGGTTTGTATATATTTCGAGAACTTTGAAATCTAGCTGGGATACTTATTTGGAATTTTTGAATGGTGCTTATCCGGATATTTTCAAGTATATCTAGATCCGGTAATCACATTTTTGTTTGTACAAAATTTCATTTCTTACTCTTTTTGCCTCGGTCTTTGACATTGTTGTCAAAGGGGGAGAGGTGGATGTGAAACATGTCTAGGGACATAAGAAGTAATGTATAGATCAGAGGGAGTAGTCTTCTAAAATCAATTTTTGGATGGGAACTGATACAACACTTTGGTGATTCATTTTTCATAGAGTGTTGCCATCAATGCCAAAGGGGGAGATTGTTGGCAATTGACACTCATCCGTGTTATAAGTGTTGTCATTGATGGCAACACACTTCATTGAGGATCCAATAATCAAGGTAACCAACATTCAAAGAACCGATATTTAGGGAACCTGCAAATGTGGAATCGGAATTCTAAGGCCAACATAGGAGATTGATCCAATAAGCATGGAAGCGACAATGGTCATATTGTTTTATGTTTATATTTTATTTGGGTCGACATGTGTCTTATCTTTTATGATATGTTTGTAAGCCGACATAAGGCATTTGTGTTTATTCATGTAAATGGGTATATAAGTCAGTTCGGGTTAGGTCATTATATAATGATGTGGATATATGGGAGATAAGTGATGCAAAAGGTTTTGTGATGTTATCTTGATCGATAGAATGCAAATGTAAAGATATGCAATCAGTCTTGATTATTGGTCTAGAGAAATGGGAAGCAGTCTAAGATACCAGTAAGGGATGTTGGCATTTCAATAGAAAGAAAGATTGTTGATATTCATTAAGGATATTGAGAAGGTTGTTGAAGATTATTTGATATAACTGAAAAAGGATGATAACTATCTTTATAACATTATTTTGTCATTGATGTCAAGAAATTGATTTTCTGATTCAGTATGATGTTGCCATATCTTAAGAAGTATGTTTTGATGAGTATTAAGTGGTCGGTAAGTGACACAGAAAGAATGTGATAAGAAAGGGGAGAAATAAGTTATTCAATGGGCAACTATTACTAAGTTAGAAAATGATGAGATCATGATGTTTAGATTGTTTTGATATCCTACATATGTTGTTGATTGTAAGGTTCATACTGTACTATGTCATCGAGTAAAGAACCTAGTTGGTAAACCCTAAGGTTATTGATATCAGTTAATGAAGGAGGAATGTCTACCGAGTAAAGTTTAGTATTTACCGAGTTGCAACTGAGTTATGACATATCACGTTGGATGAATAAAAGCATTATTTAATGAAGGAAAATGATGAGCTAGAGTTGATTAAATGATTGGTATGCCATGCATGAAGTTTGTTAAGGATCTATGGCAATGGGATATCGACAGGAAGATCTACAGTGCAGATTGAACCGCAATAACCTTGTGCAAGTTCCAAGAAAGGAATGCAAGTCCCAAGGCAAGGTAAAATGTTTTCAGATCAAAAGATGCATTGAACCTAGTCAAGATTGAAGATTTGATGGCTAAGATTGATCATGGGAAATGTGATCAAGGAGATTCAGCAGTTAGCAAATTGTTTATAAATAAGAAAATGTTGATGAACAATGTATACGGGAAAGTGTAAGCACAAGGATGCTACATAGTGATTACCAAGCATAGAAGCTTGAAGACCTATTTGAATAATAGAGTAGGGAGCCTAGCAGAGGGACAAGATAAGTCCTATGACAAGATTGTTTTGAGCAAATAAGAATCTGCTTTAGCATTTTAGATGTGAAGTTACAGATATATTTATTAGTGTTGTTTATTTTGTAAGCGACAAAAAATCTCTTAACCTAGTGGACTTAATAGTCTTATTTGTAAACCCTCTAGCAAGGTAACATTCTAAATGAGTGTTTGAAATCCTTTGACAAGGTCACTTCTAACAAAGTGAAAATCCTAACAGGTCTGAGGGAAATCCCTTAACTGGGTCACATTTAGCAATGTGTTTGTAATCTTTAACAGGATTTGCTTTTAATCGAGCATACTCTAGAAGAGTATATTTCTTAGTGGGTCTGAAATCCCACAATGGTTTTTCCCTTTTTGGGTTTCCATGTTAAATCTGGTGTTATATGTGTTATGATGATTATGTGTTTATGAGTTTGCATGTTTAGCAGTTTTTGGTTATATTGCTGAAGTATAAGTTACCGAGGTTGAATCTGTTGATTTCTTTGAAGATTAAGTTTGTATGATTCACCCCCCCCTCTCATCTTGTTAGCTATTGGCATCAGAACTTTACAATTGGTATCAGAGCTTTGGACTCTAGAAGAAAATTTTAAAGGTACTTGAGGCAAAGATCAGAAGATGTATAAAAGGGATGCACCAAAGTTGAACAAGTCAAGCTTCTCCACATGGCAGAAAAGGATGAAGCTACATTTATCAGGAATTGGAGAATATGCAACATATTATTTGGAGAATGATTACATACCACCAAGCACAAACTTGATGACCTTGGAAGAGATAAAGGCAAAGCAAGAGCATATTCAAGCTATGATTGAAATAACACCAGCATTGACCGACTCAGAGTTTAATTATCTAGAAGGCTGCAGTGATGCAAAAGCAATGTGGACCAAGCTCATATCTATGTATGGTGGTGATGAACATGTTCAAAGAGAAAAAGTAGATAGTCTAAGAGGACAACTTGAATCCATGAGAATGAATGAAGGTGAGAACATAACCCAATATAGTACAAGGTTAAAGGAGACTGTCAATCAAATTAAAGGAGCAGGAGGAACTATTGAAGAAAAGGATGTAACAAGTAAGTTGTTGAGAACCCTTCTACCTTCTTATGCCATTCAAGTCTCTACAATCAATGAACTAAGGTTTGTACCTAACATTCCAGTTTCTTTGGATGCTACTATTGGTAAGCTACATGCATTTGAGTTAAGTAATTTTGATAACAGTGGGTCTTCAGTAAATAAAGTAGAATCTACATTCAGTTCTTTTCATATTGGTGAATCTGATGATTACAATGATAGAATGAGTAAGTACTCTGAAGGGAATCACAATGGAGCAAGTGAAAGATTTCACAAGAACATGGAAGAAGTACACAAATTGTATGAGGAAATCAAGAAGAAAGAAGAGTTTGAAGCATTATTAGCCAGAAGGTTACCAAGAGGAAAAGATAAGTATAAAGGAAAGCTACCTTTAAAATGTTTCAATTGTGATAAAATAGGACATATGGCTTCTAACTTCCCTGACAAAAAATCTAGTGAAAAGAGAGAATGCCAAGATAACAAGTAGAAAGACAACCAATATAGAGGACACTGAGACTTTAGAAGGAGAGACAGAAAGACATGCCTAGTAGCTGATGATGAATCCAACAATGAAAAATTTGATGAAATGGATACATAGGAAGTTGTTTATGTGGCTATTAACGATGGATTAGATGAAGAAAGGTATGAAGAAAAGGCCCTAATATCTCACATAAATAATAATGATTCTTAGATCATAGATAGTGGATGCTCACATCACATGACAGGTGATAAACACAAATTTGTTAAATTAGAAGACTATGATGGAGGCTATGTAAGATTTGGTAATGATGCACCATGTCCGGTGAAAGGTAAAGGATCCATAAGAATTATTGACAATGCTAAATGTGATGATGTATACTAGGTTGAAGGCTTGAAATACAATTTGTTGAGTGTAGCATAGCTAAACAATATAGGATACCGAATAGAATTTCAGAAGGAATTGTCAAAGTTCATGACAAGCATGGAAAGTTAGCTGCTACCAGATGCAAACAAAAGGTAATACATTTCATCTTGACTCAACTCAGAACAAGTGCCTTTATGCAAAGATAGATGATACCTGGTTATGGCATAAAAAGTTTTGTCATGTAAATTTTGATAATCTGATCAAAATAAGTAAGAAGCACCAAGTAAGAGGTCTACCGAGTCTGGAAAAACCTGAGAATGCTATATGCTGAGGATGCTAGATGGGTAAGATGACAAGATCAAGCTTTACAAGTAAGTCCTACACTTCTACGAGAATTTTAGATCTAGTACACACTGATCTTTGTGGTCCCATGAAAATTCAAAGTTATTATGGTGATAAGTATTTCATATTATTTGTGGATGATTACTCAAGGATGATGTCAGTTATGTTTTTAAAAGAAAAATCATAAGCTTTTAAATGTTTAAATGGTACAAGGCAAGAGTTAAAAATGAAATAGGAAGACAGCTGAAATGTCTTAGATCTGATAGAGGAGGAGAGTTCACTTCTAATGAATTTAACTTATTATGCAATGATCATGGTATAAAAAGACAAGTATCTACACCAAGAACACCTTAGCAAAATGGGATAGCTGAGAGAAGAAACAGTTCAATTGTAGATTGTGCAAGAACCCTGATGATAGAAAAAAGGGTACCTCAAACATTTTGGAGAGAAGCAACCAACACTACTGTTTACACCCTGAACCGAGTACAACTGAAGAAAGGAACTATGAAGACACCATATGAGATCTGGTATGACAAGAAACCTAATGTAAGTTATTTTAAAATCTTTGGAAGTAGATGTTATGTTCACAAAGATGATAGAAATGGAAAGTTTGATCAAAAAAGTGAAGAAGGAACATTTCTCGATTATTCTTCTAGAAGTAAAGCATTTAAATGTCTGATCAAATCATCTAACAAAATAGTAGAAAGTGCAAATGTGAAAATTGATGAATTTGCAAAAAGAAATGATGAAGGAAATTCCAAAGAACCAGAAGATTATGAAGAATTCATTTATGTTCAACCGAGAAGTCCTACTGAGAAAGTTGCTGAAGAAAATGAAGATAATGTCCAATTAACGAGTGATGAAGAAGATCATACAAAACTTACCAAGCCTATATTAGCCAAATATGTCAGAAGATGTCATGCATCAAGTCAAATTATAGGAGATAAGGAAGATCTAGTAATGACAAGGAACAAACAGAGATAGAACACATGTCTGGTATCTGAATTTTAACCAAGAATAGTAAAAGAGGCATTTAATAGTGAAGATTGGGTAAATTCTATAACAGAAGAGATTGATCAAATCAAGAAGAATGACACATGGACACTGATCCCAAGACCGAAGGACAAAAATGTAATCGGTACAAAGTGGATTTTTAGAAATAAGCTAAATGAAAAAGGTGAGGTCATTTGAAACAAAAAAAGACTAGTTTGCAAAGGTTATGCTCAAGAAGAAGGAATAGATTATGGTAAGACTTTTGTACCTGTGGCTAGACTTGAGGGAGTAAGAACATTGTTGGCATATGCTGCTTTCAAAAATTTCAAGGTATATCAAATGGATGTTAAATCTGCATTTTTGAATGGTATACTAGAAGAAGAAGTTTATATTGAATAGCCTAAAGGATTTGTTATAGACAAGAGTAAAGATCAGGTATGTAAATTAAACAAAGCTTTATATGGTCTGAAATAAGCACCTAGAGCATGGTATGAGAGACTGCACTCTTACTTAATCAAGATTGGTTTTATAAGGACAAGTGAAAACAACAACATGTACATGAAGAGTGATGAGGACAATGGAATACTGATCTCAGCCATATTTGTTGATGATATTATTTTTTGTGGTAATGACTCCTTATGCAAGAATTTTGGAAATGAAATGTGCAAAGAATTTGAGATGTCATTAATTAGTGAGATAAAGTATTTTATAGGTTTACAAATACTGCAAATGAAAGATGAGATTTTCATTACTCAATCCAAGTACATAAAGGAAATCTTGAAGAAATTTGGAATGGAGGATTCTAAACTAGTAAGTACTCCTATGACTACTAACTGTAAACTATCAAAGAATGATGAATCTGCATCTGTTGATGAGACACTTTACTGATCTATGATTGGGAAGTTGCAATATGTTGTGCATAGTAGACCAGATATAGCACATGTAGTAGGTATTGTTGCAAGATTTTCTGCAGATCCCAAGGAAACCCATATGACAGCAATCATGAGAATTTTTAGATACCCAAGAGGCACTGAAGATTATGGCTTAGTATATGAAAAGAGAAATGATTTTTATTTAAAAGTTTATACTAATGCTGATTGGGCAGGCAACATAGATGATAGGAAAAGCACAAGTGGCGGAGCTTTCTTTTTAGGAGAAAGGCTAGTGAATTGGCTTAGTAAGAAACAAGGATGTATCTCACAATCAATAGCAGAAGCTGAATATGTTGTTGCAGCATTGAATTGTACCAATATAGCATGGATCAAACAACTGTTGGAAGGTATAAATGAGAAAGTTACCAAGCCAGTAACTATATTCTATGATAATACGAGTGCCATTAACATTTCAAAGAATCTGGTAATGCACTCTAAGACAAAACATATCTCTATAAAGTATCATTATCTCAGAGAAGAAGTTCAAGAGAAGAAAGTTGTGCTAGAATATATCAGTTCAAAGGAGCAATTAGCAGACATCTTCACAAAGCCACTGCCAAGGGACACTTTTGAATATCTCAGAAGCAAGTTAGGGGTCCTACCCCTATCTTTTACTTATTGATAGAGTTTGGTGAAAGCATCAATTCGATGAATCTACAGAATATTATGTGTGGATTGATGCTAATTTATGCACTTTAGAAGGTTTTCTAAAGGTGTGCAAGAAATAGTGAATAGAGACAAGTTGCTCTGACTGGGACTGAGATGATACATAGCAAGGCAAATCACTTCATAGAGGAAGAAATCATGATTTAGTTCTTTTACTTTTTGGCATTGTTGTCAAAGGGGGTGAAGAATAAATGGTAAAATCCTAAATGAAGAAGATGTCAGAAGACTAATGATAGGGGGAGAAGATTACAAATGGGAGCAAACTAAATGCAAGACAATAGCTCAGAAGCCTAATGAAAAAGGGCGAAGACTTCAGGAGATTTTAATAGCTCAAGGATAACAAGAGAAGTCTAACAACAATTTGAATCCGAATCAATTTGAATATCTTGTTGGTATTACCATTTAAAAGTTGGTTTTGCCATCAATGCCAAAGGGGGAGATTGTTGGCATTTCAATAGAAAGAAAGATTGTTGATATTCATTAAGGATATTGAGAAGGTTGTTGAAGATTATTTGATATAACTGAAAAAGGATGATAACTATCTTTATAACATTATTTTGTCATTGATGTCAAGAAATTGATTTTTTGATTCAGTATGATGTTGCCATATCTTAAGAAGTATGTTTTGATGAGTATTAAGTGGTCGGTAAGTGACACAGAAAGAATGTGATAAGAAAGGGGTGAAATAAGTTATTCAATGGGAAACTATTACCGAGTTAGACAATGATGAGATCATGATGTTTAGATTTTTTTGATATCCTACATATGTTGTTGATTGTAAGGTTAATACTATACTATGTCACCGAGTAAAGAACCTAGTCGGTAAACTCCAAGGAACCTAGTCGGTAAACCCTAAGGTTATTGATATCAGTTAATGAAGGAGGAATGTCTACTGAGTAAAGTTTAGTATTTACCGAGTTGCAACTGAGTTATGACAAATCGCATTGGATGGATAAAAGCATTATTTAATGAAGGACAATGATGAGCTAGAGTTGATTAAATGATTAGTATGTCATGCATGAAGTTTGTTAAGGATCTATGGCAATGGGATATCGGCAGGAAGATCTACAATGCAGATTGAACCACAATAACCTTGTGCAAGTTCCAAGAAAGGAATGCAAGTCCCAAGGCAAGGTAAAATATTTTCATATCGAAAGATGCATTGAACCTAGTCAAGATTGAAGATCTCATGGCTAAGAGTGATCATGGGAAATGTGATCAAGGAGATTCAGTGGTTAGAAAATTGTTTATAAATAAGAAATTGTTGATGAATAATGTATGCGGGCAAGTGTAAGCATAGGGATGCTACATAGTGATTACCGAGCACAGAAGCTTGAAGACCTATTTGAATAACAGAGTAGGGAGCCCAGCAGAGGGACAAGATAAGTCCTATGACAAGATTGTTTTGAGCAAATAAGAATCTGCTTTAGCATTTTAGATGTGAAGTTACAGATATATTTATTACTGTTGTTTATTTTGTAAGTGACATAAAATATCTTAACCGAGTGGACTTAACGGTCTTATTTGTAAACCCTCTAGCAAGCTAACATTCTAAATGAGTGTTTGAAATCCTTTGACAAGGTCACTTCTAACAAAGTGAAGATCCTAACAGATCTGAGGGAAATCCCTTAACCGGGTCACATCTAGCAATGTGTTTGTAATCTTTAACAAGATTTGCTTTTAATCGAGCATACTCTAGAAGTGTATATTTCTTAGTGGGTCCGAATTCCCACAGTGGTTTTTCCCTATTTGGGTTTCCAAGTTAAATCTGGTGTTATATGTGTTATGATGATTATGTGTTTATGAGTTTGCATGTTTAGCAGTTTTTGGTTATATTGCTGAAGTATAAGTTACCGAGGTTGAATCTGTTGATTTCTTTGAAGATTAAGTTTGTATGATTCACCCCCCCTCTCATCTTGTTAGCTATTGGCATTAGAGCTTTACAAGGGAGGTTACAGTTTAAACAGTACAGACAATTGTTTAACCAGAACTCATCCAACATAGCAAATGCATATTTTGAGTTAAGTTTTTGTTTGTAATCCAATATTTGGATCTGTTGTGAGTGAGGCTCCTTTTGTGATGAGCAGTGTGCTCTAGGCACTGTGCCTTCCTGCATGTGCAAGCCCCTCTTGTAATATTTATTCATTTGGCTAGTGGATAGATATTGTGGGTCACCAATCCCACCGTGGTTTTCCTCTTTAAGGTTTTCCATGTATAAATATCTGTGTTATGATGTTGTTTCATGTGGTTGCATTGATATTACTTGTTGTTACTTTTTTTTATGCATACTGGTTAATAAGTCAATTTGTTAATAAGGTTAAAATTACTCTATCTGGTAGAACACTGGTTCAGCCCCCCTCTTAGTGTTCTTGGATTCCAACAAATCTTTTATTTTAATTTTATCTATTGTCCCATGACTATACCTACTTAGGACTACCTAGATATTTGTGTACCTTGGTGTGTCTTGATTGGTTTATATTGGGGCATAATTTTTGCTGCATGGTGTGTTTGTTGGTTCTCTTATGTATGGTCCAACAAGTATAGCTATTACTATGAATATGTAGGTATGGCAGTGCTTGCTTTCCTTTGCATATACACATCAAGTTCTTGTGAAGGGCTTTTGTGCACAAGGATGTCACCATACTATCATGCCTCATATATACCATCATAATTATATCTAAATTTGCATACATAAGATAACCTTTTGTTTGAGAGTCTAGTACATGCATAGGAAAAATCATTGCATCTTGGATTTTATAGGCAATGGTATTGTTATCCCTTTACAATGAAAATTATAATTTCTCACCACATCAATGCTCAACAATCCCATCATCCTTATTTATAAGCCTTCCATCCAACAATTTGAATTCTTTGTTTCATTAGATTACATAAATTTATTGTAATACTTAGATAAATTTTTTCTTTTCCTAGACTGGAAAACAAAAACAAAAACAAAAACAAAAACAAATCCGTCTCAGAAAAAGTAAGCTATTCAATGATGTTGTATCTCTTTTTACATTACTTCCATGCCTTTGATGATCCATTTAGTGGTGATGACTTTGATATGTTAGATGAAATCCTTGGTGACTTCATCTCTATTGAGTTATCTTATATGACTCCTAAACCAAAAAATTTCCAAAGATTGATTATCATGATACATGTGACTGCATCTAAGAATGAACCTAAGAAGCTTATGATTGTTGTATATATTTTTCCTTTTGTCCCTCAACTTGAAAAAAATAAGTGATTGTTGTTAAAGGTGGTAGAAGTCCTAGTTACATATTGAATCGTGCAAAACAAATCACCCAAAGAGATAATATGTATCAACAACATAGTTATCATGTATTTTCTCACATATACAACATAAGAAATAATAAGAAATCCAATCTTGTGCAATTTTTTCCCTCTTCTTCTCTTCCTACTTCTCAATCAGTGCTTCCTCCTACATCACATCTTTAGTGTCCCTCCCCGATTCATCTTTTGTTTTGTGCATTGATAGATGTGTTTAGACTCTTGATGATGTTTGATTGACACTTACGACTTCATTTATATCTCAGATGCTAGACATTTTATATGGACATTTTATATATGATGGTTTATATGGATGTTGACATATCTTGGATTAATATGATGGATGGACTTACATTTGATGATTTATATGCACTCATTATTCATGGATGGAATATATTTCTTATGATGACATGATGATATCTTGTTTGTGCTAACCCCAAATCCTGATTATATTGAATGAGATGATGATATGGTTTCTGTGACTATTTAAAACTTTATTCATAATAGAGACGATGTCATATCACTCATTATGAATCTAATATGATGTTGCGATTCTCTTCACTTGTTTGATTATTTATGAAATATGCAATTGCATATGTTGTTTTGTGGATATTGGTGGATGTAGGATTGTAAGTACTAGACATCAACTCCACCTAGTCTCACAAGTCTGAGCGTGTCTTATCCCGATGGAAAGTTGATCGGAGGTGACACGAGTTCCTTCTACACACTCTAGGCTTAAGCTGACACCCCTATCATTTTAGTGTCTTGACTTGAGTCATTGGTTAGCATCTTGTGATGTGTTGTTCGACCCTATGTTGAATTGCCTTGTGGTGTTATGATTAATTAATTAATTAGTTAATAATTGATTCATATAGTTTATTAATATATATTTTTTTTAATATATAGTTTTGATATTTAATGATTATGGGTGATTTTTTGATGAGGATTAATATTTATAAATATTATTTTGATTAATATTTATTAAGCTTTGATTTATTGGATTTATTATTATTACCTATTGTTTAATTATTTACGATCCTATGTTATTATGTTTTGTGGCTTAGTATTTAATTGGGTATTTATTTATTATGCCCATGGTTTATTTTATTATTGGGTTATTTTTACTATTTTATTCCCTTTTTACCCATTTGGGGTTATTAAATTAATATTTATCTTACCTACCCTATTTTATTATTGGTGGTGAGATTTGGGTAAATTAAATAATATTATTTTATATTATTTTACCTCGAATTGGGGAATGGTTGGTAAGAAATATTATTTTATCGATTATTTTGATTTGTGGAGATTATTACATAGTTTTTGAGTTAAATTTTATTTAAATGGATTTCCTAGCATTGTCGTGGGTTGGCTTTCTGGATAATTTCTATACTATTGAGGATTTCGATTGCTTGGGGTTTGATTTTGGCTAGACTTTGGATTGGATTTGTGCTTCTTCAATTCATTTTTACATAACCTTAATAATCTAGGTTGGAGGTTATATCCTTCTTGAATTTGATTTTGAAAAAAGATTGTTTTCCTTGCGCCTGTGAAAAGATTGTCTGTGGGAATGGGGAAATTGATATTGTTGCGAAATCATTTATATAGTTTTATAATCTTATGAATAACTAGGGCTAATGTATTTATGAATTTTATTGTCATGTATAGCCTTCTATTCAATTATTGTGCACTGTCATGTCTAATTCTGTATTCTTGTTTGGTCTAGAATTGTGTATTTGAGTCTAGTTGGTCCAACCATTTTGGTGAGAGTCTTGTTGTTAATAGAATTTTTCCCTCATTTCTTTCTATTGGAAATAGTTGTCTCTGAGAATAGTTGGTACTTTTGTGTTATGTTGAGCTGAGAGCAATGTTGTTATGCCCAGATTGATCATTTATTTACTTGTTTGCAAGTTTCCTAGAGTTCATACTTCACATTGCATTCTTTCTAGGTTTGTTTGATGTTGTATTTGAGATCTTATTGTTTTTTGGTTTGATCATAAATTCCTTAAAATTCATTTTCTATGTTTGCATATCATTTGCACTAAACCTCTAAACAACTATGTTGTTTCAATGAATGCGCTATTGTATTTAGTAAATGTGCTTGAGTTTATTCCATAAGCACTGCAGAAATTATTATATGCGCTACCCTATTCATGATATGTGCCACATAAATTAATAAATGCGCTAGAAGGTCTATCAAAAGTGCTGCATGAATTGATAAAAGTGTTGTATAAATTAATTAATGCACTACACTGTGTTATATAGGTGCTAAATTGTTAAGTAAATGTGTTGACTGTCTTGCAAAAGCACTAATCTACCCTATTTTACTGTTTGCGGACTTCTGAGTTCTAATTTGGTTTTCTAGGCCTGTACTTTGTACCAGAGGCTATTTTTGATATCATTGTGATTTTTTGAAGTTGATATATGGTTCTTATTAGACAATTGGTGTATGCTTTTTAACTCCACCAAGATGATGTGCCTTACTATAGAGGGTATTATTGATTATGGGTCTTGTTATGCCCTGCATACCTAACCCCCATTAGTTTCCTTGTGTTGAAAATATGGGTCCCTCTTTTGTTGCTTTGTTTTATGTTTTTTTTCTTTTACCTCGAAACTCTGAAACCTCAGAACCCCAGAGTCTCGAGGTTGGTCTCTTTTGTTTGTTGGTGCACAACCCCAGAACCCCGGATCCCCGAAGTTCCGAGGTCGTGCCTTGTTTTTCTCCTTTTTGTTGAAGCCTTGAGACTTCAAAGTCCCGAAATCCTGAGTTCTTCATGTGTTCTTTTGTTAAACTTGGAACCTCGGAGTCCCAAAGTTCTGAGGTATGTTTTGTTTTGTTTACCTCAGAACCCTGGATTCCTAGAGTATCAAGGTATTTTTTGTTCTATTTACCTTGGGACCCCGAACCCTCAGAGTATCAAGGTAATTGGTTTTCTTGCATGCTTGGTGCACCACGGAACCCCCAAAGCCTAGAGTTTCGAGGTGAGTTTTCATTTTTTTTTGTTTTGCTTTGACCCCAGAACTCTGAGTCTTGAGGTCCTGTTTAAGGTGTTCGTACGAACGAGGTTCAAGGGGGGTATAAATAGGAAGAATGAACTTTTCAAATCTCATTTATGCAGTTGACTTTCTAGAGCTCTTTCCTTTGACCTCTTGAATTCGCACCTCCATCCTTTTGAGCTCCATTTGTGTTCTTGGGAGAATTTCCTCACCAAGTTGGTGATTTTTCTTGCCTTCCTTGTTGTTTTCTAGTTAAGATCTTCATGTTTTGTGATTTTCTTGTTTATCATTTTTGTCTTGTGTTTTCTTTAGTTTCCCCACGTGCCCTAATTTTACCCTAGAACCCCAAAGTTCTGGGTTAAGTTGTTTTTCCTAGCTACCCCAAAACCCTGGAATGCCAGAGTTTTGAGGTTGGTCTTGTTCTTAATGCACATTGACCCCGAAACCCCATAGGTCCAGATTGGCTTTCTAAAGAGTAGTACCCCAAACCCCAGAACCCCAGAGTTTTGTGGTCTCTCTTTTCAAGTTCACTATGTTTAAATCCTCAAACCCCAAATCCCTGAAGTTCCAGAATGTCTTTTTGGTGTCCTATGGATTTACCTCAGGACCCCGGAGCCCTAGAGTCCCAAAGTTAGCCTTATATGTCAACCCAAAACCATGGAACCTCGGAGTTCCAGACTCAATCTAGTTTACCCATCCTAGAACCCAAAAACCCCAGAGTTCCAAACTTTATGCTTTAAGCCTATTTACCCCGGAACCCCGGAGTTCCAAGGTAAGTCGTTTAAAAGGGATTTATCTACCCCAAAACCTTGAAGTCCTGAGGTGGATGAATTTTTTCATGTTTTTATACAAGGGATTAACACTTGTTTCCTTCTTGGAGATTGAAGCGATTAGATGGACCCAACTTCCAGCAAGAGAGGCAAAGACATTGACAAACTTCCTGCAACCATGAAGTATCATTACTAGGGGAAAGTCTATGTATCAAAACTAGATGAGCAGATCAAATGGGTCACAAACACTAAGGTAGGCCACATTGAAATTGAGGATATCAGAGTACAATTAGAGAAGCCTAGGCTAGAGGCCCCATTGAGAAGAGTTAAAAGATCAGGCATAGTGGAGGCTACTATCTTCCCACAGTTGGTACAAGCTCCTGAATTTATCATGACAATCACTTAGTTTTATGATCCTGATACTAAGAAATGCACAGATGCATAGGGAAAAATAGTGATAGATTTCTCCCCTGATATGCTAGGATTCGTATTTGGGATCCCCATGAGAGATGGAATATTCCTTTTAACTGAAGAAGAATCCCTAGGAGTATGGAACAACAATGTGACCTCAAACAAGAGGCACATAAACAAAAATTGGTTGGAAGAAGAGAGAAAAATAGGTTTAAAGGCCTCTAAAATACTAAGGGCAGATTTCAATGAGCCACAAAGGGATCTAATCATCATGTTGAGCAGGGCCTTTGGCAAGCCTGAATTCAAACACTTTCATCCCTGGATGTTCCAATTCATGACTACCATCCTCATAGGAAAAGAATATTTTGATTGGGCCCAAATCCTTTTGGATAATATATGCAAACAGATGAAGCAGGTTCACCAGACAAAGAAATTATTTTTCATCTCCTATGTCATCTGAGTGGCTACTAGAGTAGGTAAGTTTCCAGGCCTACAGGTGGAAGGTCAGCTTGGGGATGGAGAAGGTCAAAAGAAGGTTTGGGAATAATATTCCCAACTCTCCTTCACTAATGCAAAGGTACACTTCAAAAGGATCAATGATTCCTTTATCTTCCTAGTGACTATTAAATTAACATAAGACATAGGCTATAGGATAAGCCCGAAAGCCATGGCCATCATTCAGGAATAGGCATCTTGGTTCATTCACAACCAGTGCTCCACTTACATAAGGGTCAATGGGTTTACATGGAATCCAATGCTGCTGTCAAGGTACCACAATGACTGTATCATCTTGTTAGAATATGTCAGGAAACTACTCAACCTTCAATCCCTCCTATCATCAAAGCATAAAACAGGGATTGATTTTTCAGTTTCAATTGGATACTTCTCTTGTTCTAAGATACAGGTAGCAAAGACAGTGGAGTAAGAGCTCCAAGATTTGAGCTTAAAGGAGTTTGATTATGCTAGGGAGTATAATCATCCATACGGGAAGCTCAAATTAGCTATGTCTAAGGAATATGAGGGGCACAAGCCCAGACTTGAGGATTTTTGGGAAAACCTCCAAGACATTTTTGAGGTGAGGGAGAAGAATTATAATAGACTGACTGTACCCCAAATTAGGGATTTTGAAATAGAAACTAATCTCCCTAAAGGTCTGAGGGATGATGGCGAATTACTAGATGTTGCATATAAAGAGCAAGAAATTGATAAAAGGCTCCTCTCCCCTAGAAGGTGGTCCAAAAATGAAGATATAAATATAGAAAAAGACTTTGAAGCAGTCATCAATAGAACTAAACAATGGCTCAACTTAAGGGTTAGGCTAAGTGCTTCAAAGGGGAAGCAAGAAGAATCCACTTCAGGGGTATTCCAATCATGGGGTTATAAGGAGTATACTTGAAAGTCAAGATCAAGCTCGAGAAAGAATACTTCCACTAACCCCAATGAAGGAGTTGGGCCCAAAGATAGCACTAATGATTTGATGAAAAAGCTACATGTATAGATGAGGAAATCATAACTATTGAAGAAAGTCGCAGACCTTGGGGTAACAAATGGACTAGGAGCTGTACCACTTGTAGAGGTTCTCCCACCAAGGACAACTATAGGGCAACTTGCAGGTGAAGGATCCCAAGAGGAAGAAGAACATCAGGAGATAGATCAGAATGTCCAACCTCCTCCTCCTGATACAACAACTACATCTACTCACCCACAACCTACTGCCACAACACAAGCCCTATATGTTGCTTCTCAAATGCCACCACCAATTGATACAACCACAGTGCCACCCAGGAAAAAAGAATTTAGGCCTACCACCAAGAATATAATTATTAGAAAAATTGAATTGAACTTTGACTAGGAAGAGGAACAACCTAGGAAACAATAGTTATTTGGAGGGGAGAAAGAACGAAGTGAGGCCGAAGATTTGCTGAA
This sequence comes from Cryptomeria japonica, assembly GCF_030272615.1. Lineage (NCBI taxonomy): Eukaryota > Viridiplantae > Streptophyta > Pinopsida > Cupressales > Cupressaceae > Cryptomeria > Cryptomeria japonica. Next base: position 657,110,029 of record NC_081409.1, on the reverse strand, counting down.
TGAAAGATTAGTCTTAACCCCTCAAGACCAAGAAGACCTCCTTAAAGATATAGCTGCCAGGAAAAGTATGATAGAAATAGATAAGGATGGGAGGACATTCAAAGAAGAGGTCAGTGATAAGTTGCAAGAGTTGCACAAGCAACAACATCTGAATGTGAACATTGCTCTCCAAACTAGTCTAGCTCGCCAAGTGGCTTTGCCTCAAGATCCTAAATAGATGGAAGTAGAAGAAAATGATGAAGCAGAAGAATAGGTAGATGCCCATATTGTAAGTGCTAACATAGTGTCACATCAAGGTGAGAAGGATAAAGAGTTACCAGAGTGGCTCGGGTTCACTTTTGAGAAGAAGAAAAGGAAAGTAGCGCTACCTAAAGTTACACTACAACAAGCAATCATGGAGGAAGCAAGAAAGGTCAAGAAACCTAAGGTTGTACATCATTTGTCAAGAATAGGTTCCGATGAAGTGGTTGTGGATGTGGAAGTTCCACTTCACACAGAGGCTCAAGCCTTCCCAAAATATCAATTATCTCAAGTAAAATTGGGCAAGCAAACAAAGTGGGGAGAGTTGGATACTTTGGAACTAGCTACCAATGTTGTCAGGGATGAATAGAGAAAGAACATACCTCCCACATAGAGCTTAAAGCACAACCAGAGCAGTACAAGCAGTTGTTAGTAGAGATGGGCAACCCTCTATATTCCTACAAAAATGACAATCTACCTTCAACCTCATCACTTCCAGAAGAAGAGGTAAAAGCATTAATGGAGGTAAGACAGGTGGCCACTGTAGCGAAGTCATGGGCCCTAATAAATTTTTCCAAGATCAAATTATTTTTGCAAAATACTATGAAGGAGTATAAGGAGGTGGTACGGGTGGGAGGAGAATTAGCCTCTTCTTCTCAAAAATGGGATCAAAAGCTCAAAATGTTTAGTTAACAGTTCCAGATATTAAGTAAATTTTTGTAGCTAGGAGAGGAGAAAATAATAGAGGAAGACCTCTTGGGTGTTGATAGTTGTAAGTGTAGACACTTAAAAATGGTCAATGCTTGCGGAGTCATACTTTAACATTTGCGCATTACCTCATTTTAGGTTTTTGCATCACATTAACATTTCTTCTATGATTCGCACTTGGTCTTTATCATTTGCGAGCATCGAGTCATTCTTCTACATTCTTCAGTTGTCTCACTTTCAAATTTGGTCTTGTTGACAACAATCTTCAGTCATGATTTTGGTCAAACTTATCCTGTCATATGTGTTCATTTGTCATCATTCTGGACATCGTCAATCCTATTTAGGGTTTTGTCCTCTTATCAATCTTATCATCATGCGATCGATTTGTCATCAATCGTTGTCATTTTCAATCTTGTCATTTTGCAATCGATTTTGTCATCAATCGTGGTCATTTTCAATCTTATCATCTATTTTTGTCATCGATCCTTGTCCTCTTGTCAATTTTGTCATTTTGCGATCAATTTATCATGAATCATCGTCGTCTTCTCAGTGATGTCAATTTGGATCAATTAGTCATTGTTCCTCATCAATTGGTGCATTTGTCAATCAAATCATTTATCAATTCATGATCAAATCAAATCGACATTAATTATCTCTTGTCAAGACCTAATTGTCGTCCTTGCATTTCTTCTAAGGTTTTATGATTTATTCATTTAACCTATTTTGTCATTTCTTCCTCTAGGTTAAATAATTTATTTATTTATCCTAAGTCTTCTCATCGCAATTAAATGTTCATTTAATTGGCTAATTATTCCTCTTTTTGTGAATTAATTAATAAATGACAAATTATTAATTAATTTACCTAATTTCCTAATTTTCCAATTTACCTAATTTTCTAATTTTCCATCATTTCTAATTTTCTAATTTTCTAATTTCCTAATTTTCATCATTTCTAATTCTTAATTTCCACCTATTTTCTAATTTGTCAAAATTAATTTCCACCTAATTAATTCTCTCTAGTTCCTCCCTATTTTTGTGCTTCGGTGGAAGCATGAATTTCTCATGCGTCATACTCTTGGCATAGCAAGATGTCATAAGGTTCTAAGTTGTCTAGCCTTTGCATTGGCAATATGTCATAATTCATGACATAGAAGGTGTCATAACCTTCTTCTTTTCACTCAATTGTGCCATTTTTGAAATCAATTGCTTCTAATATCCTTTTCATGCTAATTTGAACTTTTCTCCAATTTGTCTATAAATTGGATGAATTTCTTCAATCAAAGTCCCTGATTACTAATCACTTTGTCAAATCACATGATCAAATGAAGCACTTTGTCGAACTAATCAGATTATCAAATTTCTAATCATTTTGTCAAATCAATCACGCTTCGAGTACTCTTGCGCCACTATCTTGTCAACTTGCTTTCATCTCATGTGTATGCACTTGAAGGTGAGACCCACAAACAAAGGCTATCTGGAGAAGAAAGAAGGACAATGGAGCCGCATGAAGGAAGCATTCAGATCTACATTTGGTTTGCATAGTCTTTAGTTTTGAATGTTTTGATTTCATGTCTTTATTGAGTGTGTTTAGGATAGATCATTGCATTTGAGCTTTTGTGATTGAGCTAGATTAGTTTTGACTTTCTTGTGATGATTTCCGAATTCCTATCTACAGTAAGAACTTACAATCCTATGCATACATTTTGGAACTCAAGATCGAGATGCTTCAACATTATGTGAAGGATGTGGTAGACATCCGAGTTCCTCTCCTCAGGGAAGTTTTGAAATATGAGGATTTTGTAAAGAATGTACTTGGAGTTTTTGGGTTAGGGATAACTGATATAGGGGTTATGGAGGAAGAGCAAGTATTGAGTCAGTGGGATGCATATGATGCCCAACATTTGGGACCTCTAGCTCAGATCAATGTCACATTGATGGACAAATATACTTACTTAATTACACAATATCAAGAGGCAGCAAAAACAATAGGGGAATTGGAGAAGAAAAGAGAGAAGGAGGATGAAATTTTGAATAATTATAAATTTAGAATCAAGGATGTTATTGACCCTTGTGCTGAAGAAGTTGCATGAATCATCAATAATTATAATTTTTATAAAAAGAAGTAGAAGATGAACCTATAGTTAGTAAAGATAGAAGGACTTGTGAAAAGAGATTTTGCATGACTTTCTCACTGCTACTTTGATTGCAGCTCCAACTCATGTTCCAGTTTTGAACAAAATTCTGCATGACTACAAAAGCCTGGCTCATACAACATGCTCTTCATAGTGCTCACTGAACCTCTATTTCGTAGTAGTTAACTAGAGTCTAGAGGCAAAAACTTGCAAGTTAACTGCGACTCCTAGTTTTGAGTTCTTAATTTAGATTAGGTTTATTTCCTAAAAAGTAGGATGGAAAACTCTATAAATTGAGAAGTTTGATTCATTTGTAAGGGTCCACAAATTTATGATTTGAGGCCCACTTAGAAATTTTAGATTATTTTACAGATTGTTATGAACTTGAGTTATTTTTGCTATACATTCTTTGAAATTAATACAAGAAGCAACTTATAGATTTCTTGATCTATGCATATGTTCTACGAGTTTGTCCTTGGTAATCCATTAATGTCTATTATCTAAAATTAGCAACGTGTTCTGATCTTCTATTTATTGATTTTCGACTCATGCTATGCACGTAAGTGGTGTATGAGAATTACTCTGATAGGCAATTATTGTGGTGATATTCTTTCCATAAGTCTATAAGGTTGCTAACTTTGTAGGGTTAGTTGAGGTCTGTTGTTGAATGCTGATATAAATAATATTTGATGATATTTGGATTGCAGGGTACTTATTAAGTAGTTCGTTAAGTTGTCATTGAATTAGTTTCATTGTTATTTTCTTGTTTCCCTATCTCTTGCATTGTATTTGAAGAATATTAAAACCATAAAATACAAAAAAAAGGAAGTGATGTTATTAACGATTAGTGGGATTTAGTTTCAAACAATAGGCCCCTTAACAAGTACAGCCACATCAACCATTGGGCTGCCCATCACCATCGACAATCGACTACAGAGATGTTGGAGTGATTAGTTCCCCGTAACTTATTGCTTTTTAGGAGAGGAGGTGAGTGTTCACATTGGTTACCTGACTATTGGCGAGGGTGTCAAAAAAATCATCAGCATAAACTCATGCTTGGAGGGCCACATACTAGTTCCCTCATTGCTTAACCACATATGGTGCTTCCAGGAGACAAAATTTTACCATTCACACAACCTAACCTCAACTAGGAGAAAGATGACATTGTCACACAACTATGCAATCTTGCTTGGGACAGTACCAAGAATTATAGTGATTGGTTGCGAGCATGCCATGTCCTTGACAATGAAAGACAAAGGGCCATACATATAGAAGAGGAGGCACAAAGGAAACTTCTTCCACAAGAAAACCCACAACCACCTCCACAACTAGAAAATTGAGGTACTAAGTTGGATCGTATATCATCTTTCTCTCCCAAGAGATTCCACAGAGTCCTTAGGATTAGTTCTTCACCATCCAACTTGGTAGAGTTAGGACTTGAGACTAGGAAAAAGAGAAATAAAGCTAAGAGATAGCCTTCAACATCCTCACTAGTGCAACCATCCATACTCAACATAGAAGATCAACTGATCCCTAGTCCTCAACCTATCGCTGCACCTTTTGTGACTCAATGTCCACCAAGGCAACCTTCAATGGGCTACTTTAACCAAGACCACACACCACTAGGAACTATACTAAGGGGTATACATAACCTACCTAGAAACCTAGATAAATTTTGTAGCAAACTCTATTATTTGGGGTGCAGGATGACTGATGAGCATATTGAAGCATTCAAAGATGCAGTTGTTCATAACAACATTGAAGACCAAGATGTAGTATGTAGACTCTCCCATAGTCACTTGGGGAGAATGAATATAATTGGTATTTAACCCTACTATCAAATTCCATCACTTGCAGGGATGTCTTGGAGAAAGCTTTCATTGATCAATTTTGAGTGTATGTAGACCCCAGAACACTGTACCATCAGTTCACCTCTCTTAAGAAGTCACTGAATGAGCCTTTAACAAATTTTAATACTAGCTTTCAAAGGGCATTCAAGAGGTTACAAGCTCCTTACTAGGTAGCACCCAACATAGCGATTGACTCATATCTAAGAGCTATTGACCCTTGGACTGCTATGTTTATCAAGAAGAGTGTTCCCCAAGATCAAAGGGACACCTTGGCAAAAGTCTTTGCGTTGGAAATAAACATGAATCATGAGTTGAACCAAACACCAGGATGGATTGGATACAATTTTCCCATAGGAGTGAATCAAGGGAACTACAACCAACTCCTTGGCGTACCCTCGCCTTTACTTGTAGGAGCTCCAACAATGAACCTGGTGCCAATCTATGCATCCCAACCTCAGGCTAATCAACAGTTTGCTGCCCAAGCTTTGACTTGGTAGAATAATATCAATACCACTCCCACTCAAATGCAATATGCTGGTCAAGTACAAGGGGGAAATCAATAGTTTGGTAATACTCACATAGCTTGCCAACCTCCAACTATGACGCCTAAGAGTCAAGGATCTCATATATCCGCTGAAGTAGAAGCATTAAAGAAAATGATCTCACAAGTTACTTCAGACTTGAGCCAGCTGAAGATGAATCCTTCGGGAGGGTATAACCAATCCCAACCATATAATAATTAGTGAAACTACAACAACCAAAACCAAAACCAAAACCAAAACCAAAACCAAAACCAAAGGTATAACAACAAACCTTACAATAGGCAATGGAACACGGGTCCAAACAATGGTGAGGTGAACCATGATCATCCCAACATACGAGATAACCCAAATAACACACAAAGTGTTAACCTTGCTGATATGAATTTACTGACTAATTGGTGTAGGTTGCATGATACAACTACACATTCTAAGGTTAATTGTGCCCAGTTTGAGAAGATCATAAGAATCACTTAAGCTGATTCTCAACTAAAGAATTTCTCTAATGATGAACCCAAGAAAGTTAATACCACAATGTCGGTTGACACGTTCCTATGCAAAGAGTTTCAAGCTGAAGCTGAAGGTGAACCATATGTTTATGATGATCAGGCCTTTTAGACTAGAAATAATTACAACCTTAGGAGTTAAGGAAAGGATCCATTAATAGAGCCACCTCCCCCAAAGGGTGGATTTATACCTCCTGATGTGAATGCAAGCATCAATCCTCACTCTCCTCAGGCTTTTGAGGGAACACTTCCTAGACAAATTCAAGGGCAAGAATATGTTTCGAAAGGATCTTTTGATGTTACTAAGGAGATGGAGAGGACTGCCACTACTATGTCCCTAATGAAAGTACTAAGCTATTGCCCTGAACAAAAGAAGGCTCTCCTTAGGAAGTTGGAACTGTTAGAGTCTTAGAGAAACGAGGTTAAGATGGATGACCTGAATGAAGTCAATGCCAATGCCAGTAGTGATGCAATTGAGAACCCACCATTTTTACTTAGTTTGAGGATATATGGAAAGAATCTACACAACTACTTGGTAGATTCAGGTGCTTCCAAAAACATAATGCCCTACTCTATATGTCAGAAGCTCGGTCTCAACCTAGTACGTGCAAACAATAAAGTGGTACAATTGGACAAGACTGAGGTCAATGTAATTGCAGAATTAAAAGATGTATACATCTAGTTGGGTGTTGATCCCCGCATATCCCATTACCTTGACATTCAAGTGGTGGATATTCTAGAGGTGTATGGGATGCTCCTCAGTAGGGATTGGTAAAAAAATTTGGGAGACTATTTCTCAACTTGTTTTACATACTTATGGCTTCCATGGAAGGGGTTGAGTAACCAGATCTGAATTGATAGTGAACCCAAGTTGAAGAAGTTGGTCACAGATTATGGAGCTCCCAATGACGTGACACCTCATATGCTGAAGTGAGTGTAGGAGTCTATAGAGTAAATGAAATCCTCACTTATTTTGTACCTTCCTTTCCCCAGTTACATCAAGCTGATATGATCACATATAGAGGGTGGGTCAAAGATTTTGTTACAACAGTAAAACAAGGGATGAATTTACTGGGGGATACTATGAAAATAAAAGATTTTCTGCTTCCAAAATGGTGTCGAATACATCATGAGGAACACTCAAAGATGTCATGTATCCCATATCAAAATGAGATTACAAAGTTGATGAACCTAGTCCCATGTGAGGATGATGATCCTTCCATCAACATGCAACAAATTCAAGTTCCAAGTTGTGAGGGAGCAATACCCCAAACAATGGATCTTATAAATGAAATTTCCCAGCTGGGACAATACAATAAGGAGATATTCATGGTTGAGGTCGATAGACAAGAGAATGAGGATATCCAACCTGAGCAAGAGAAGGAAGAAACCCAATCTCAAATTCATCCTAAAGTGGAAAAGACCATTCCTAATGCCCTTTAAGTACTCTTACAACCGGTAATTGAACAACCTCAGGTGTTGCAAGACCTTAAACCTGAGAGACAACAATCACCTCTGGAAACTAATTTGACCATTGACCCTAAGATGAAGAATGCAAAGAAACTTAAAGATCAAATATGGTTTTTAAAGTTTGATGAGTCAAGATCCAAGCAAGGCAGTGGAGTAGGCGTAGAGTTAACAAGCCCAAAAAAGAAAACCCTTCTAGCCTCCTACCAACTCCAATTCACTTGCATTAATAATATGATGGAATATGAGGTCCTAATTAGAGGACTACTCTTCACTCATAAGAAGGGAGCCAAATTCTTAAGAGTGAGGGAGATTTTGAATTGAAGTCAAACAAGTATGAAGCCAATATGCATGTCACGATAAAAGGTTAGTAGCATATAGGAATAGAGTATGGGGTTTGGTTGAGGATTTTGATGCTTTTAATATTCTCAATATTCAACTAGTACCCAGGAAAATAAACAGAATAATAGATGTATTGGCTGTAGCAACAAGTACATTAGAACTAGCGAGCCAATCCCCTTTGAAGAAGTTTTCTATAGAATTGGTCTCCACACCCACTGTGCCTAATAATATAAAATGCTTTCAAGTTTTCCAAGATGATACCCACATTCTAGCATTTCTTGCCAATTCAGGGGCTTTTGAAGAACAAATCATTGATGAGAAGGATAGATCAGATGATCTTGATGAAGAAATTATGAGTTTACCAACTAACGTTATTCCTAAAGGTATGGTCACCTTAGAAAGGCTTTTTGACTTTGATTCTAGGGTAAAAGAGAAATTAACAATGGATTCAAATGCCAAAAAATATGAACCAGGTAATATTGGTCCAAAAGGCCAAGAGAAGCTACTGTATATTGGGAAAATTTGTACTCAAAGTGAAAGAGAGAAAATTCTACAAATCTTGAAAGAGTTCATTAATGTAATAGCATGGGGGTATGAAGATCTAAAAACTTTTGATACATCGATCATAACCCATGTTATACCCTTGAAATTCAATATAAAGTCATTCAGACAGAAGCAACAACTAGTTAATTCAATGATAGAACCCTTGATTTTCAAGGCAGTACAAAAGTTGCTCTCTGCTAAGATTATTTGCCAGCACGTCACTCTACTTGGGTCGCCAATTTGGTGCTAGTAAGGAAAAAGAATGGGGAAATTTGTCTTTGTGTGGACTTTCGCAACCTCAATAAGGCATCTAAATAAGATAATTACCTCACAAATGATGTCATTCTTAGATGGTTATTCTGGTTATAACCAAGTTTTGGTGAACTATGAGGATCATATGAAAACAATGTTTATGACGAAGTGGGGAACATATGTGTACCAAAGGATGACATTTGGGTTAATTAATGTTGATGTGACATTCCAAAGAGCAATGGATATGACCTTCAAAGATCTGATTGGAAAATGTATTATTATATATACGGATGACTTGACTATATTTTCTACGGTTAGATATGATCACCCAGACCACCTCCGAAAAGTCTTGGAGAGATGTCAAAGATATGGGATTTCCCTTAACTGAAGTTTGTATTTGGAGTGGCTGAAGGAAAGCTCCTCGTTCATGTAATCTCTAAAAGGTGGCTATCTATAGACCCAAATCAAGTAGAAGCATTTTTGAAATTGCAAATGCATGGAAGTAAGAAGAAAATGAGATCTTTCTTTGGGAAGATCAATTTTGTTAGAAAATTTATCACCGGGTTTGTAGAGATAGTCAAGCCATTAAATGAAATGATGAAGAAGGATGCTAAGATCGAATGGACTGCTGAAGCAAAAGAGGCTTTTGCCCAGATCAAGAAATCCATTGCTGAGGCTCCCGTATTAACTAGTCCTAACTATACTCTGTCATTTTAAATATATTATTTTTCTTTGTTACACTCAGGAGTAGCTGTTTTGATGCAGAGGAAAGTAGGGGATGAGAAACCTATTGCATTTATGAGCTCCCCTTTCAAGAGTGCTGAGGTGAGATATTCTGCTCTTGAAAAATAGGCTTTCGCATTGGTAAGAGTAGTCAAGAAATTCAAGCATTATATCTTGAGGAGTAAAATCTATGCGATTGTGCCTGATCAAGTGGTGAAGTCATTTCTTATGCAGTCAGAGCTGGGAGAATGTCGAGGGAAATGGATGACAATTTTATAGGAGTTTGATTTGGAGATGCATCCAATGAAGTTAGTCAGAGGCCAAGTATTGTCTCAAGCTATGGTGACTGACATCCCTCAAATCTAGTGCCAACAGTATATGTTGTAGTCATTCACTCAGGACCCGTGGTACACAGATTTGGTTTTTATATTGCTGAATAATAAGTATCCTGAGGGGTTGATAGCCACACAAAGATGAGATTAAAGGCTCAAAAGTGTCAATTATATGATCAAGGCTTCAAATTTTTATAGAAAGAATTATAAAGGTATTTACCTTCGATGTCTTGATCAGTAAGAAGCCCATAACATGATCGAGGGGTTCCATGAGAAGTATGGTACAAGTCGTGGGTCAGCTAATGCCACTGCACATCAAATTTTGAAGGCTATATATTATTGGCCTAGTATTTTTAAGGATACTCATGAGCATGTTCATCATTGTCATACATGTCAAACCGCATCTTTCAGAGAGAGGAATCCTGCCATGCCTCTCCAACCAGTGTTCGAGGTAAGAACTTTCACCCAATGGGCAGTGGATTTTGTAGGTGTCATTAATCCTAACTCATCTTTAGGACATAAGTTCATTCTTACTGAAAATGGATTACTACACCTGATGGACGGAAGTCATTGCATGTCTAAATGCTATTGCGGAGGTAGTCTTGAAATTTATTGAAGAACACATCATCACCAATTTTGGTATGCCGTTCGCTCTAGTATGTGACACTAGCCCTATTTTTACTTCTGCATAGTTGATGCAATGGTCATACGAATATAAGGTGATACTAAAATTCTCATCCAACTACTATCTACAAGGTAATGGAGTAGCTGAATCTACGAACAAGAATATCCTAGATGTTATTAAAAAGCTACTCGAGAAGAATCCTAGGGACTGGCATAATCAGTTGATATACGCCTTATGGGCTAATCAAACCAGAGTAAAAGCCTCCCTAGGAACTTCTCCGTATTACCTTGTTTATGGCCAAACTCCTATCTTTTTGATCAATTTACAAATACCTTTCCTCCAGCTAATGAAAGAACTTGAAATTGAGGATCAAGTAGAGATTCACCTCCTAAATCTTTTAAAACTTGATGAAAAGAGGATTAATACTCTACAACACTTCGCCAATCACCAAGCCATTGTTAAGTGATGGTTTGACAAAAGAGCCAAGGTGAAAGCCTTTTAAATCTTTGACCTAGTTCTGTTATGGGATAAGGCCAAGAAGAAGAAATGTGATCACCACAAGTTTGAAAGGTTGTGGTTAGGTCCTTACCAAATAGCCAAAATTTTAGGAGAAAATACCTTTGGGTTAAGCTCTTTGACTGGATAACTTGTACCATTGCTTGTCAATGGTCAGTTCCTCAAGAACTACTTTGATTAATCCCCAATGAATCTTGACCTATTGTATATAGTAGATTAGTTGTTTTTGTAAATTAGTTATTTTTGTTTTGTTTGTTTCGTTGCTTGTTTGGGTTTTGCCTATTTGTTACATTTTCTCTTTGTTGCATGTCTGTTTCCCTTTCATTTTTGTTTGTCTTGTTTTGTTTCCTTTGTTTTTCATTTTTTTTTGTTGGTATATATATATTTACTCTCAAATATTCTAAAAGGAAGGTGTCCTTTTCATAACAAGTTGCCAAATTTTGAGAGACTTCAACTCTTTTCTATTTACAACTTCATTATCATTTGGTTAATTCTGAAACCTTTGTCTACACTCGTTCAAGGTGGTATATAATGGTTTAAATATGATTTGAGTTTTTGACCCTAAATTGGATATCTTGATAACTCAACACTACCATCACATTAAGATACATGAGAAAGTTTTGTAAGATATCAGGCAAACTTGTTTCCAAGTGAAAAATCAGAAGTCATGATGTTTCACGTTATCCACTGTGGTTCCCAACCTACTAATCAGACTTCAATGTTTGAAATTTTCTTAAAAGGTTATTAAAGAAACAAGTCCTTCTATATTCCATGATGTTTTCAAAAGGAAAAAGGAAAAGAAAAAGAAATGATCCCTTTAAAGCAACTGAATTTGGGTGTTTCAAGTAACCTCCACCGGGGCTATGGACACCTGGCTAGCAGTGGAGCACTATTTGATGGGAACTAGAGGTATCTCTGTCAGGGCTATAAATGTCTAGCTGGCAATAGAGATATGCCCAGGATGACCTTGCACAAAACACATTGGTTGACTTCACCTACGTAGCTTGGGCCCAGTTTCCTTTGTTTATCTTCATTATTGAAAATGATGGAGTAATAATAAATCATGTGCACACACTTAAGAGTTCATCCTGTTCAGTTCTAGACTTGGTTGATTGTTCATTACTTTGATCATCCTTTTTTCTCTTATACACCCTTTTGAATGTTAGTAGCCTTAGGCGTCGGGTTAACCAGAGATCTTGAAGTTCTAAATTGCCTAGAGTCATTTTTCCCAGATAGTCGCCATTTGTTATGCCTTGCATACCTAACCCCTATTAGTTTCCTTGTGTTGAAAATATGGGTCCCTATTTTGCTACTTTGTTTTATGTTTTGTTTCTTTTACCTTAGAACTCCGCCACCCCAGAGTCCCAAGGTCTCTTTCTTTTGTTTTTTGCTTTTTCCACCTTGGAACCACTCCAGAATCCCAAGGTTGGTCTCTTTTGTTTGTTGGTGCACAACCCTAGAACCCTAGATCCCTGAAGTTTTGAGGTTGTGCCTTGTTTTTCTCCTTTTTGTTGAAGCCTCGAGACTTCAGAGTCCTGAAATCCTGAGTTCTTCGCATGTTGTTTTGTTTACCTCAGAACCTCGGAGTCTTGAGGTATGTTTTGTTTTGTTTACCTGAGTACCCTGGAGTCCCAGAGTCCTGAGGTATGTTTTGTTTTGTTCACCTTGAAATCCTGGACCCCGAGAGCACCGAGGTCATTGGTTTGCTTGCATGCTTGATGCACCCCAGAACCCCAGAGTTCTGAGGTGAGTTTTTGTTTTTATTGTTTTGCTTTGACCCTGGAACTCCAAAACCCCAGAGTCCTGAGATCCTATTTAAGGCATTCGTACAGACGAGGTTCAGGGGGGTATAAATAGGAATAATGAACTTTTCAAATCTCATTTATGCATTCGAATTTCCAAAGCTCTTGTCTTTGACCTTTGACTTCGTGCCTCCATCCTTACGAGCTCCTTTCGTGTTCTTGGGCGATTTTCCTCACCAGGTTGGTGATTTTTCTTGCCTTCCTTGTTGTTTTCTAGTTTAGATTTTCTTGTTTTGTGATTTTCTTGTTTATCATTTTTGTCTTGTGTTTTCTTTAGTTTCCTGACATGCCCTAGTTTTACCCCGGAACCCAGAAGTTCTGGGTTAAGTTGTTTTTCCTAGCTACCTCAGAACCTCAAAGTTTCAAGGTTGGTCTTGCTCCTAATGCACATTGACCCCAGAACCCCAGAGTTCTAGATTGGATTTCTAAAGAGCAATACCCTGGAGTTTCGAGGTCTATCTTTTTATTTTCACTATGTTTAAATCCCGGAACCTCAGATCCTCAGAGTTCCAGAATGCCTTTTTGGTGTCCTATGGATTTACCTTGGGACCCTAGAGCTCCAGAGTGCTGAAGTTAGCCTCATATCTCAACCTGGAACACCAGAACCTTGGAGTTTCAGACTCAATCTAGTTTACCCATCTCGAAACCCCAGAGTTCCAGACTTTATGCTTTAAGCCTATTTACCCTGGAACCCTGAAGTTCCAAGGTCAGTTGTTTAAAAGGGAGTTATCTACCCCAGAACCCCAAAGTCCTGAGGTGGATGAAGTTTTTCACATTTTTATACAAGGGATTAACACTTGTTTCCTTCTTACAGATTGAAGCAATTAGATGGACCCAACTTCCAGCAAAAGAGGCAAAGACATTGACAAAATTCCTGCAACCATGAAGTATCATTAGCAAGGGAAAGTCTATGTATCAAAACTAGATGATCAGATCAAATGGGTCACAGACGCTGAGGTAGGCCACATTGAAATTGAGGATATCAGAGCATAATTAGAGAAGCCAAGGCTAGAGGCCCCATTGAGAAGAGTCAAAAGATCAGGCCTAATGGAGGCTACTATCTTCCTACTGTTGGTACAAGATCCTGAATTTATCATGACAATCACTCAGTTTTATGATCCTGATACCAGGAAATACACAGATGCAAAATGAAAAACAGTGATAGATTTGTCCCCTGATATGCTAGGATTCATATTTGGGATCCCCAAGAGGGATAAACTATTCCTTTCAACTAAAGAAGAAGCTCTGGGAGTATGGAACAACAATGTGACCTCAAACAAGAGGCACATGAAGGAATATTGGTTGGAAGAAGAGAGGAAAATAGGCTTAAAGGCCTCTAAAATACTAAGGGAAGATTTCAAAGAGCCATAGAGGGATCTAATCATTATGTTGAGTAGGGCCTTTGAAAGCTTGACTGCAAACACTTTCATCCTTGGATGTTCTAATTCATGACTACCATCCTCATAGGGAAACAATATTTTAATTGGGTCGAGATCCTTTTGGATAATATATGTAGATAGATGACGAAGGTTCACCAAACAAAGAAATTATTTTTCACCTCCTATGTCATCTGGGTGGCTACTAGATTAGGTAAGTTTCCAGGCCTACATGTGGAAGGTCAGCATGGAGATGGAGAAGGTCAAAAGAAGGTTTGGGAATATTATTCCCAACTACCCCTCACTAATGCAAAGGCACATGTCAAAATGATCAATGATGCCTTCCTCTTCTTGGTGACTATTAAATTAACAGGAGACATAGGGTATAGGATAAGCCTGAAAGCCATGACCATCATTCAGGAATGGGCATGCTGGTTCATTCAAAACTAGTGCTCCACTTACATAAGGGTCTGCGGGTTATAGGGAACCCAATGCTGCTGCCAAGGTACCACAATGACCGTATCATCTTGTTAGAATATGTCAGGCAACTACTTAGCCTTCAATCCCTCCTATCATCAAAGCATAAAATAGGGATTGATTTTTCAGTTTTAATTGGGTACTTCTCTTGTTCTAAGACACAGGTAGCAAAGACTGCAGAGCAAGAGCTACAAGATTTGAACTTAAAGGAGTTTGATTATGCTAGGGAGTATTATGATCCCTACGAGAAGCTCAAATTAGCTATTCCTAAGGCACATGAGGGACACAAGCCCAGACTGGAGGATTTTTGGGAAAACCTTCAAGACAATTTTGAGGTGAGGGAGAAGAATTATAATAGATTGTCTGTACCCCAAATTAGGGATTTTGAAATAGAAACTAATCTTCCTTAAGACCTGAGGGATGATGGTAACTTACTAGATGATGCATATAAAAAGAAAGAAATTGATAAAAGGCCCCTCTCCCCTATAAGGTGGTCCACAAATGAAGATGTAAATATAGAAAAAGCCTCCCAAACAATCATCAAGAGAACTAAACAATGTCTTAGCTTAAGGGTTAGGCCGAGTGCTTTGAAGGGGAAGTAGAAAGAATCCATTTCAGGGGTACCCCAATCAAGGGGTTATAAGGAGTATGCTCAAAAGATAAGATCAAGCTTGAGAAAGAATATGTCCATTGACCTCGATGAAGCAGTTGGGCCCAAAGATAGAACCAATGATTTGATTAAAAAGTTGCATGTACAGATGAGGAAATCAGAACTATTGAAGAAAGCCATAGACCTTGGGGTAATAGACGGAATACAAGTTGTCCCACTTGCAGAGGTTCTCCCACCAAGGACAGCTATATGTTAGACTGCTCCACATGTCTATCAGGGTAAAGGGTGGAGATCTTGTAGTGCTAGGTGGAGATCCTGAAGTATATATATTTCCCTTCTATGTGAGTATAATATGTGATGACACTCTTCCCTACATGTTTCCTTGTTCCTTATTCCATGATTGTTGATTAGCCTCTAGGTGTTTTATGCTTTTTATTTAGCCAGGTGATGAGTTTTGGATTATTGCTCATGTGATTTCCTTTAGTTGTGGAGATTGTCATGTTGAGATCTCTTTGGTTGTTAGATATCATCCTAGGTTTAGAGTGTATGTGGGACCTTGTATCATTCTCTGTAGCATGGGGTGTGGTTCTTTATGGTTCCACATGGTTAGGTGGTTGATGCTTTCTTCCATTCAGATGTTCTTCAATGGATATTCGTGTACATGGATGTGGCTTCTTATTTCTTCAACTTGTGGATGGATTCTTGGAGCACATTGATATACTATGATTGATGTGGAATATGCATTAGTAGGTTTCATGAGATATTTGTATTTGTATATTATGGGCTATGTATCTTGATGTAAGAGGATCTTTTATTCATATGTAATAGAAATGATGTAATATATTGTGACCATGACTCTTGTAATAGAATATGTTGTTGTAATTCTTTTTGAATCTATAAACCTTTATGGAAACAAGGAATTGGAATCATGGTTGAATAAAAGATGATATTGAATTAGTCTTGAAAGGAATAGTTTTTTATGTTTAGTTGGAAAATAAGTTATTTATTATTGTACATGTCTCATGGATATGGATATGCAGTGAGTAATATGTTGAATGTGTTTGTTTACTAATACTTAAGGAAATGTATTTTCTATGTAGTATGTAATTTTTATTAGTGGAATAATGATGAATAAGAAAATGGGAATTATGAACTAGTGGATTGGTTCTTTTAAAATGAATCTAAGGGGGTTAATGGTAATTGTATTATAATTGGATATATTCATGGTAATTGAATTTATGGATGTTCTCTTATGTTATAGTAAGAAGTAAATGTTGGAAGTGTTAGATTGTATTGGATTATGGTAGTGATTATGATTCTATGTTCTTAGTGTTACATTAAGTAATGGTGTTGAGATACCCTGGGGAAAGTTAATTGATGAGTTTCATTTATTTTTGCTTGGAACATATTGTGCTCTTATGATTATGCTTTAATTTGATATTGTGCATATCTAGTAGATGGATGTTTAATGCATTGAATATTTTAGTTATATGTGTGTTTCATTAGATGATGTTTAATTTTTTTTAATCTCTATTGCATGTTAGCATATTTCTCTAGGGTATTCTGGTGGGCTTTACAACATCCTGGGCTTTACAACATCCTACTCACCATATTAAAAAGGAGTATGATCTTATTGAACAACTTCATGCTACTCCAGCCAAGATATCCAAGTTGATTTAAAATTTTCTTACATACCATGGAATACATCAAGAAGATTTACAAAAGATAGTTGTACCGCCTTATGGATTCCTAATGATGTAGTAGCCTTGTTCAAATGTATGCGTACAACTAACATGTAAATTGCATTTAAGCAACATTAGTTATCTTCTATGGAGATTCAAAATCAACATGCTCCTCTTATAATTTTATTCATTATCAATGGTATTGAAATAATAAAAGCTTTAGTGGATAATGAGTCAAGTCTTAATGTGTGTAACATTGACTTATTGCATAAAATAAAAGTGGATACTTCTAGTATTCAATATAATTATCTTTCTAATTGTGGCTTTGATAATGTTGATAGATAGTCATTAAGTATAATTAGATTTCCTATTAAGGTAGGTCCTATCATTTAACATACACCTATAAACTTCATTTAGGAAGACCTTAGATTCATTCTATGTAGGCAATTCCTTCAACTCTCCATCACAACCTTAAGTTTATTTACAATAATAAGAAGTATAGTTTAGAAGTGATAAGAAATTACAAATTTATTTTCAAACCACAAAAATGTCATAAACTTCCTTTAAATTATTCAATTCCTTCTCTATTCCAAATGAATATACCATCTCCTAATGAAGATACCCCTTCACTTGAAGAGGTACTCTTAGAGGATGTTTGGGGGTCATTAGGTCTTACAACTTTATTTGTGTGGGAATATAAATTCCCTTCATTAGAACCTAAGACCAAAGAAAATGACATGGTGGTATCTACATAAGATTCAAATTATTCTAAGAAACCTAATAACTATTTTGTGGTTGCTTCTACTTCAAATAATTATTCTAGTTTTACTTCAACTAAGTCTTCTAGTTCTTCTTCCTATGATTTTGAGACGTATGAGGCTACACTATCTCTTTTAGAAATGACATCTCTTTATAATCCTAGTTTTCATATCTTAGCTAAGAGTTCATATAGAGGAAATGATTGTGGTGCTTTTACAAACAATGCATTAAAGTCCCTTTAAAAAATCACATGAAAAGCTTCATTGGACCTAGATATAATATTTTAAAGACCACCAAAGCATCCCATAGAACATCCTTAATGTGAATGTTACGTATGCTTCTTCTAAATATCTTCCTCTAGTTAATCCTCAATTGATGTTATTTTTGCTTCTAGTATGCCTTTATTTGACATATTCTATATGGATAATTCCTAAACTAAATTCTTGGGATGTTATGATAATCTTCCTTAATATATTCATAATTGTGGATTTTCCCTATTATTTAAATGTTGAAGAATACTTTGGAAAAGAAGTAGAATTACCTTGAAGATTACTTAAGAACTTCCTCATCCAATGGATGTTGCTTAAAGTAGAAATATTCTTATAATAGATACTATTAATTTCAAAATGGGTCCTCATAATGATTAAAAAGAGATTAAAATTAAAAAATATATAGAAAATGATAACAATATGACCATTCTTCTATTTTTCATGATTTTATT
Organism: Cryptomeria japonica; assembly: GCF_030272615.1. Taxonomy (NCBI): domain Eukaryota; kingdom Viridiplantae; phylum Streptophyta; class Pinopsida; order Cupressales; family Cupressaceae; genus Cryptomeria; species Cryptomeria japonica. Next base: position 657,091,827 of record NC_081409.1, on the reverse strand, counting down.
AAACTCTTTGATTGGAAATTTTCAAACATTCCTAGTATCGATCCTTAAATCATTACCCATAACATTGTGTTGCTTCCCAATGCCAAGCCTATTAAACAAAAGATTAGAGAGATGAATCCCAATATTGTGTTTCCATTTAAGAGTAAGATTGAAAATGCCATAGAAGATAGATTTATCCATCCTATAGACTATTCATCTTAGATTTCAAATATAGTTTCCATTGTTAAACTACACAATAAGATTAGAATGTGGATTGAATTCCAATATCTTACCAAAGCCTCTTTGAATGATGACTTTCCTCTTCCAAACATTCACATGATTATTTATTCCACTATTGGTCATGCTTTATTATCCTCTATGGATGACATTTTTGGATACAACTAAATCTTTATCAATCTTCAAAGACCAATACAAAATAACTTTTGTAACACCTTGGGAATTTTTTTGGGGGTTATCAAATATTTTGGATTAGAGAATGTTGGTGCAAGTTATCGATGTTCTACAAATCTTATATTTCATGGCTACATGCATAAAACCTTGGAGGATTATGTTGACGATATCTTAGCTAGATCCATGTCATACCAAGATCATGTCAAAATACTGCACCAAATCTTTGAGTGTATTTGTAAATATAACACGTGCTTGAATCCCCAAAAGTGTTTTTTTGGTGTTGATAATGTTATGTTTTTAGAATTCATTGTTTCAAATTGTGGTATTGAGGTGGTCACAAAGAAAATCGACGCTATAGTTAACATGGAAACTCCTAGAAATATTTCTCAACATCATATGTTGCAAGGAAAGATTTAGGCCATTCATTGATTTGTTTCACAACTCATAGATTAGACCATTCCTTTTACATAATTTCTTAAAAAGGATAACACTTTTAAAAGGTTTGTGGATTGCTAAAAAGCCTTCTATAATTTAAAATGTTACCTAGTCAATCCTCCTATCTTATAACCTTCCATTCCTAATCATCCTTTTCTTCTCTATATATTTTATTCTTCTAATTCTCTTGTGGTATTATTGGTACAACATAATAGTTATTTAAAGAATATCCTATGTATTACATAAGTCACACTTTACTTGGTTATGAGGTCCAATATATTGAAATTGAAAACAATGTCTTGCTCTTGTTTTCGCTACTCAGAAGTTAAGACATTACCTTCTTAATAATAAAAGGTGTGTTATCATTAAATTTTATTAGTTGAAGCATATTTTCAATAAAATAGATCTTTCAAGAAGCTTATCAAAATAGTTTATGTTATTGAGTGAATTTGACCTTAAGTTTGCTTCTCAAAAGTGAAAAAAGGCCAAAATTTAACTGATGATTTATTGGATATTAATTTGCCCTTCAGTCTTCCTATTTAAGATACATTTCTCATTGATCTTTTCCCTTCTCTGGTTGTGGATAATACATGGGAATTGTTCTTTTATGGATCTAGATGTTGAACTAGATCTACTGTTGTTGTCATATTAGTACCTCCTTTAGGAAAGCCAATTCCTCTATCTTATCATCTAAAATTCTTACACACCAACAAAATTTCTAAGTATGAAGCTCTTATAGTTGGTTTCTGTTTGAATTTATCCTTTAAGATTCAACACTTACATATCTTTGGTGATTCATAGTTGATTATAATGGGAACATATCAATCCAAAAAAACAAAACTATACCAATATTGTGACTTAGTCTTATCACTATTAAAGAACTTTTCTTCTTACACAATAGATCCTATCCTACAGAAGCATAGTTGACATGGATATGCAATGACATGCACTACTTACCTTATATCCCTCAAGGACCCCTCCATAGACTATCAATTTATCATACATAACCTTATTTCACCTACTCTTTCTGATAGCTCTAGTGATATTATTGATTATTTTAACATGGATTATAATGAGTGGTACTCTCATATTATTTGCAATTTTTTGCATGTTACATCATTTTGTCCAATGGTCTTTATAGAAGAGGCTATAATAGTCTTCTCCTTCATTGTCTTAACAAATGAATAATCCCTATCGCCCTTGAGTAAGAACATTCAGGTGCTTGTGCGAGGCATTTTGGTAGTAAATATTTGGTTCAAAATTTTACTTGAATGGGTTACTATTAATAATCTATGAAAAAATATTCTTTTTCCTTCAAAAAGTGTCATTAGTGTCAGCAACATAACAATTTGATTCATGCTCTTTCCCATGAACTTAGAGCTTAGATAGCTCCTTGGCCATCTTTTTATGGGGTTTGCATCTTATTGATAAAATTTACCCTCCTTCTCAAGGACATACTTTCATCACCACAACTATAGATTAATTTACAAAATGGGTTAAAGCGATCCCACTTTGATCCACCACTATTGAAGTAGTTTGCCAATTCATCTTAGATAATATCATTTCACAATTTGGTTTACCTTACACTTTGTTTTATGATAACGGTACATAATTTAAGAACAAATATGTGAAGAAATTCTTGGAGAAATACCACATTCAACACCTTTTTTCTACTCCTTACTACCCTCAATCAAATGATAAA